>NW_006787415.1:1773707-1813467 GCF_000442215.2 Lipotes vexillifer
ACTAGTGCCTGTGTTTTGGTGTATGAGGCTAGATCTTGTCTCTCTAGTGGGCAGGTCCACGTCTGGTGGTGTGTTTTGGGGTGTCTGTGGACTTATTATGATTTTAGGCAGCCTCTCTGCTAGTGGGTGGGGTTGTGTTCCTGTTTTGCTATATGGTTGGCATAGGTTGTCCAGCACTGTAGCTTGCTGGTCGTTGAGTGAAGCTGGGTGCTGGTGTTGAGATGGAGATCTCTGGGAGATTTTCGCCGTTTGATATTATGTGGGGCTGGGAGGTCTCTTCTTGACGAGTGTTCTGAAGTTGGCTCTCCCACCTCAGAGGCAGAGTCCTGACTCCTGGCTGGAGCAGCAAGAGCCTTTCATCCACTCGGCTTTTGGGAGGTCTGAGGTCTTCTGCCAGCGTTCAGTAGGTGTTCTGTAGGAGTTGTTCCACATGTAGATGTATTTCTGGTGTATTTGTGGGGAGGAAGGTGATCTCCGCGTCTTACTCCTCCGCCATCTTTCCACCGCCCCCCCGGGAATTTTTTTCTTAACCATAATTTTATAGAACTAATTTATATGGCAACAAAAATATTTCAGAAATTATATAAAATTATTTTCACTCCTAAAACTGTCCTGATGTAGATGAGAAATTATGTGGTCACCCCATATGTAAGGTACTAGAACAACGGTCCCCAGCCTTTTTGGCACCAGGGACCAGTTTCGTGGAAGACAGTTTTTCCACGTACTGGGGACGGGGGATGGTTTGGGGATAATTCAAGTGCATTGCATTTATTGTGCACTTTATTTCTGTTATTATTACATTGCAATATATAATGAAATAATTATACAACTCACCATAACGCAGAATTGGTGGGAGCCCTGAGCTTGTTTTCCTGCAGCTAGATGGTCCCATCTGGGGGTGATGGGAGACAGTGACACCTGAAGTGTGTTGCTGATGTCCAGTCTACTCCGTAATCTCGTTTCGGTTGCTGTCACTGCAGAAAACCCTGCTTCACAAAGGTTGGATGTTGGAAATGGAAGCAGGCTTTTCAGTGCTTTTGTGGCCATCTCAGGATATTCCGCCTTGACTTTAATCCAGAACATATGGAGATTTGAAGTTGTCTCAAACATACTTTTAAGGGCACCATCATTTGCGATCTCAAGCAGTTGATCCTCTTCTAGTGTGGACAAAATCGATTCACCTGGCTTATTCACAAATGGGTCACGGATCCATTCCTTCCCAATTAGGGGGTCTTTCGTGGTTGGGAAGTAATGCTCAAACTCTTTTGAAAGCTGAGATAGGTGATCATGCACCAGCTGGGAGAAAGAAGGCCCTGGCTCAGTCTCTTTCAAAATCTCTGCTAATGTTTGAAACATGTCAAAAATCCCATAACGAGTGTTCACTCATTGCCCCCATAATTCCAGTTTGGCTTTGAATGCAGCCACTTTATCTGCTGACTTGAACACAGTTGTCATTCTCCCCTGAAGTGACAGATTGAGTTCATTGAGCAGATTGAATATGTCACACAAGTAAGCAAGTTTTGCGACCCATCTGTGTCACTGAAGTGTGCTGCCAGTGGCGACTGATTTTCTAAAAGAAATCTCTGGAGCAGCTCTTGTTACTCAAAAACTCTGGCCAGTGATCTACCTTTAGAAAGCCATCTCACTTCTTTGTATAAGAGAAGACATGTGTGCTCTGCATCCGTCTCCTCACAGAGCTGCGTGAACAGATGTGGGTTAAGGGCATGTACTTTAATGTGGTTGATAATTTTAATCACATCCTGCAAATTATTGTTAAGTTTACATGACAGTTTTTGGCTAGTCAGCATTTCTCTATGGATGACACAGTGTGTAGACCCACATTCAGAAGTGACCTCTTTGACCTGAGTAGTGAAACCAGAAAGCCATACATTCATGGCAGCCTCTCTGTCCATGCATATATTGACACAAAATGACCAGTTCAGTTTTCCTGATATGTAGTCATTCAAAGACCTGAATAGTTCTTCAGCTGTGGTGTTGGTTGGCAACAAAAGTGCACGTAACATATCCTTATGCACATCCTCCAGAAAAATATATCGCACAAAAACAAGCATTGTTGCGTTGTTAATCAACATCGGTAGACTCGTCAACCTGGATTGTGTACCACGGTGACACATTAATCCTCTCTAACAGTTGTGCCTCAGTATCCTCTGCTGTTTCATCAACTTATCTACTTATGGTACTAGCCAAAAGAGTAACACCTTTTGAACTGCAGCCTCTCCTAAAAGTTCATGACAAATGTCCTTAGCAGCAGGCAGGATCAACTCTTCACTGATAGTAAAGGGCTTGTTAGCTTTGGCAATGCAGTTAGCCACTGAGAATGATGGTCTCAGTGCAGACACATTTGAAGAAGTGGTGGCCTTGCTTCTGTTCTTCGTGTTCACGTTTTTTCTTTTAAAAACTTCAAAGGCTTGTCTTTTAATGCAGGGTGCTTGGTCTCCATGTGGTGAAGCAGTTTTGAAGCTTTCATGGCTTTGTTGGATAGCCAGTTGCCGCATATTATACAAAGTAGGCTTGGAGAATGTGAATCACATGTTGCAATGAACCCGTAATTTAAGTAGGACTCTTGGTATTTTCTTTTAAATGCAGCTTTCATTTGGTGGCAGTCTTAGAGTCTTCTGCTATCTCATCATTGGGTCTTTCCCCCTTTTTCAAAGAAGCTCTCCAGCGACATTTGTTTTTTACTCATTTTGGCTAGGGTTAGCTTGTGGGCTTACCAAAACTGTGACTGAGACAATTGTGCGGTGCGGGAAAGAGGCAAGAATGGAAGTGGTAACTAAAATAATGGGTGGGCCATGCAAAGACTAAAATAAGTGTCGGATTCTGACTTAAAGCCTGCCACCAGATGCAGCTGTACAGTTGAAGTACATCAACTCACTTGCCACTGTAAAGCCTACCACCAGATGCAGCTTAATTGTCACTTGCCATTCACTGATAGGGTTTTGATATGAATCTGCAAGCAATTGATTTATTATGGTCTCTGTGCAGTCAGACCTCTCTGCTAATGATAATCTGTACTTGCAGCCGCTCCCCAGTGCTGGCATCACCGCCTCAGCTCCATCTCAGATCATTAGGCATTAGATTCTCATAAGGAGCACACAACCTAGATCCCGCACGTGCATAGTTGACAGTAGGGTTCGCACTTCTATGAGAATCTAATACATTGCTGATCTGACAGGAGGTGGAGCTCAGGCAGTAATGTGAGTGATGGGGAGTGGCTGTAAATACAGATGAAGCTTCGCTTGCTCACCCACTGCTCATCTGCTGTGCAGCCCAGTTCCTCACCTCCTGCTGTGCAGCCTGGGTTGGGGACCCTTGTACTAGAAGGTTGCCTAGATGCTCCCCCTAGAGTGATATGAGTGTGTCCTGCAGGCACTGGCTTAGACCCTGGGATTAGAAAAGTGAATAAAAACTTTCTCTTCCAGTAGCTCACAGCTTAGTGGAACAAAAAAAATTCGTAACTTAGTGTTATTGGTTCTGTGCTGGAGTCATACACAAAGCTGGTGAGAGGGAATGGTGAATAATGACTGGAGTGGGTATTACAAGTTTTTTTGGCAATTTGATTCTAGAGTGGATGTAGAGCTGCTAGAAAGTTGACCATGCAGCAGTGTATTTCTGAAAGAAGTGGCTCTGAGATTTCAACGAAAATTGCACCTGAGAGTTAAACAGGCAAGGAAAACTTTATTTAAGACTCTATTGCAAGAGGGGAGAGCGATTGAACTCAACTTCTGCTGGGGAAAAAAAAAAAAAAAAAAGGTGGGAGTGTTTTTAAGCAGAGGTAAGCTGGTGGAAAAGTACTAGAGGATTTTGGAGATGGGGCAGTTGATCAATGTGATTAGACCGCTTGTGTTTACTACCTGGCTCTTGTGGAAGTTTGGCTCCTAACCTCCCATAAGACTGGGAGATAGGGGCTGGGGCTCTGTTTTTCTTGATGATTACATTTCAGTGGGAGGATTGGCTACCTGGGCCTTTAGAAAGACCTTCCTAGGTTGTAAAACAAGAGACTGGGAGAAGATTTCCATCTCAAAGGAACAGATAAAGAATGTACAATTCCAAATTGTCTAAAGGAAATGCTCTAGGAAAAGGGAGTTCAGAGTCTTATAGGCAGGAAGAAACTTGTCCTGAGAGGAATGTTAAGGCTGTCTTGTTCAGTGGATCTGTGAGCATCACTGTATAACTGACTGCATCTTAAAGAAACATAGGAAAACTCACTCATCTGGATTCTCTCCTCATTGCTTTTCTTAGCTGGGGCACTTCATTCTTGTCTGCCAAGATAAAATCCTGTTTGGCCATTTAAAGCCTGGTCATAGGACTTTAAGATACAGTATAAATAAATACTTTTCGTGCTGTTATGGTCAGTTTGGGAATAGGTTCTTCTCCTTGGACAGATGGCCTCCAGGGTTCCTCTATTAGGAAAGATCTTACTTTTTCACACATTAAAGCCAATGGAAGTATGCTTTTCTACAAATATGACAATATCAGGATCTAAATCTACTTTATAACAGACAGCTGCATGTAGTAGCTCCATACTAAATTTAATCTACCCACTAAATCTTAGCTGTGTTCCTGAGGAAGGATGAGTAAAACCATTGCCTTACCTTGTTCCCAAAGATGGGATGTCCAGTAAAGATGCCAGAAATACTTTAGTCTTATTTTTATCTTTGACATTTGAAGGCAAACCACATTTACTGATGTTTTAACATCTTTACTAATTGCCTTTAGTGTGTTAAAAATGTAACCTTTTAACAATTATCTTTCCTTTAGAAGATATTTGTGCTAATTTACTGAATACGGAGTAACATATACAAGAATAAAATGAGGTGCTGTAGTATTCCAGTCACACGCCTTCCTTTTCTTGTTGTGTGAGTTTGCTCAAGTTCCTTAACTTTTATGAAGTTTCTCCCTGATAAAATTTAAATAACGGCACTTCCCCCTTAGGGTTGTTATGATTGGGGATTATGTATGTTAAATTCTTGAAACATGCTAAGTGTCCAATAATATGTCTTTCTTGATATGAAATCTTCATGTACAGTGTGGTTATCAGAAGGAGATGCTCTTGTTTCACAATTGTAAGGCAATTTTGAATATACCCAAAGGTTTTCTGAGCTCAGATGTTGTCAATGAATTTTCTGTATTCTTTCTCAGTTTCTTAGAAGAAAAAATAATATTTTGAAGGTGCTAGTACCAAACCATGACACTAAGTTATTCATTTAAGAGTGGTAGGATCAGATCTCTGGCCTCTGAACTCCAAAGCCAGCACTTTTCAAGAGCATCCAGAGATGATGTCTGTTCTGTGATGCCGGATCAAGTAGCACTAATCCTTGGCTAAATTTTTGGTAGGCAATGTCAAACCTTGAATAGGTGTGATGTGATGAAACCAAAAAAGATATTGGGATAACTCCAGAAGATTTAGTCATTCATTCATTTATGCATGTGTGGTGTGCATTTATTTTAATGTATGGAGTGCTTACTATCTAATACTATCAAACCAGCATGTGAAAGTTGTTAGGAATAAACAGAAATAATAATAAGCTGATTCTTATTAAGTCCTCCTGGTACCAAGATATGGTTTAAGTGTTTGTGGGTTTTTTTAAATCCATTTACTCCTCAGTACTTCTCACGAAGTAAATATTATTGCTATCCCCATATTTAGATAACAACATTGAGACAGAAGTTAAATAACTCACCGTAGGAAAGTCAGGTAGTTTGGCTCCAAAACCCATGCTTTTGAACACCACTGTACTCTGCTTCTTCTCGAGTAATAGTAAGCAAAGTGGACATGGATTTGGCCTTCACTAGTGATAGAGAAAGAAATTAATCAAATAATCACAGTAAGTACATGATTATAAAATATTGTAATGGGGTAAATCCAGGAGTAGGAACTGTAGGCACCTGCAGAGTATGAAAAATTGAATGAAGGCCAGCGTGACTGGAGCACAGAGAACTAGGGGAGAAATGATGCAGAGTATTGCCAGAGAGGTAAGATTTTTAGATCCTATAAGCCTTATCTTTGCTGTCCCAAAGGCAGACCTGGGTTTAATCCTGTTTTGTCACTTTTTGGCTCTGTGCTTTGGGCTAGGGACTTAATTTCTTTGAGCTTGTTGCTTTATTTTAGAAGTAGAGATAATATTGGAATCTAACTCACAATGTTGCTGAAGGCAACAAATGAAATATTTCATCTGTGGCACTTAGCATAGTTCCTGGCATGTATAAAAACTAAATAATGTTTAGTTATCAGAATTATCTTAAAAACTAAAAATATTTACAACTTTAATCCCTCATACTGAATCTAACTCTTTTTCTTATCCTGAATTGATGTTCTATAATTTATATAATAGAAATAGATGCTTTATAATAACCATAGAGCAAGATGTGAGCTAAACTGTTTTGCTTTCTTCAGCAGACTTTGGTCTAGAAAAACATACTATTTATTTTTTGTTTGTTTGTTTGTTTTTTTGCGATACGCGGACCTCTCACTGTTGTGGCTCCTCCCGCTGCAGAGCACAGGTTCCGGACACGCAGGCTCAGCGGCCATGGCTCACGGGCCCAGCCGCTCCGCGGCATGTGGGATCTTCCCAGACCGGGGCACGAACCCGTGTCCCCCCACATCGGCAGGCGGACTCTCAACCACTGCGCCACCAGGGAAGCCCTAGGAAAACATATTTTAAAAGACAGTTTAAAATAAAAAATATGCTAGTTGTCATGAGACAACTGAGTTGTAACTCAACTACATCACCTGTACGTGTACACATGTGCATGGGCATATGCGTGTGTGTGTGTACTGTAGTGTGGACAAACTTTCTGTATCCCAGTTGGACCAAGCCTGTAAGTCTGACATAGTCCAGGTCACTCATGTTACTCCCCAGAGCACAATTGTGTTGAAACCACAGTTCACTGTCTTCACTGCTCCAGAGTTGCTAGAGCAATCCAAGGGGAACTAGGCAAATGAATGAACTTCCAAATTTAACTTTAGCGATTGTTGAGAGCAGTGACTATCATTCTAAGGAATGCTCTGGGTTACTGCAGTCGATTGCCAAAGTAGGTGGCAAACTTTCTCCTTACACAAGACTAAGGCTGTTAGTGGAATCATTAAGTTCATCGGTAATACAATTCTTCACTTATTTTGTTCCGTGTGAGTAGGAGGAAGGAGACTTTGTCTTTTGTGATCAAGAGGAAGGTAGCAGTTGTACTAAAATCACCTCTCAAAAAGACAAGTGGGGCTTCCCTGGTGGCGCAGTGGTTGAGAGTCCGCCTGCTGATGCAGGGGACATGGGTTCGTGCCCCGGACCGGGAGGATCCCACATGCCGCAGAGTGGCTGGGCCTGTGAGCCATGGCCGCTGGGCCTGCGCGTCCGGAGCCTGTGCTCTGCAACAGGAGAGGCCACAACAGTGAGAGGCCGGTGTACCGCCAAAAAAAAAAAAGTGGCCTAAGCTGACCTAGTAACAGAGGTAGCACAAGCCTATTGGGCAGCCCTGAACAACAGGCTTTTTTATTCAGTGGAGGGAAAAATCAGACAACTTCCTGTATAGGTTTTTGCCTTACTGAGTCCACTGTAATAAACAACCTTAAGAAAAATTTATCAAGTCAGCACAAAGTAAGAATAGGCAGAGGCAGCCAACTAAGTAGGTGAGGAGGGAGTCTGAGGAAATAGGATACTCAGAGGGAAGGGAGGAGTGCTAGCAAGCTGGCACCTGGGAGGATGCCATAACAAGATTTGGCCAAGGGGTGTATCATTAAAAAAATTTTAGGTGCCTCATTTGGGAAAAAGTTCCTACATTTCCTGTTCCTGCAATAAGCCAGGTCTCTCTTGAGGCTGTTGCCATATGTAGTCATTTCATCTCACGAGCCACTAGGGGCACTATGAAAAAAACGCACCAAAAGGCATGTATTAATTGTCTCTAATTGGGTATATGGTCTAATTAGCAAGCTGTGCAAGTTCAAGAACTTGACAGTGCTACCAGGAAGATTTACTAATGTCTTGTCTCCATTTCTAAATCTTGGGTTCGGCATGCAGCTGTTCACATCACCTTGTTGTGTTTGTGTCACTGGTCAAGTCATGGGAGAGAACATGGGGCACAGCTGAGTACCTGGCCCCAGGTGCATCAGTAACTGCTCCAAATCCAAGTAAGATGAAATTCGTGTTTAGAATAACCAACCAGATACTCCCGGTAGCAACTTTAAGTAGTAAACATTGTATGGAACCTTGGCACGGTTCCAATTAAAGTGTCCTATCTTTTATTTTGTTAAAGGGGAAAACTTTTTTTTCCATTGTATTTTTGGAAATTTCTGATCATTATGTTTACCTATCCAAATTGTCTATATAAAGTCAAACAAATCAGTCTTGTACTACAGTTATTATTAGTAGCATACTAAATGTAGATATATAGGGGTTTTAATATCTAATTGCTTTCTAAAACTACTTTAAAAATGAATATGCTTTTAACAAATATTCTGTTGTTGATAATACTTGATGTTGTATTAAATTGAAAATAATGGACATTCTTGTTTTTAAAAGGGGCTATAAGTCTGTTGAAGATTTGAACTTCATTTCTGAAATGTGTACTTACTAATTCAGTTTTGAATTGAAGTAATTTATCACTGTTATAAATTAAGTGACTTTCCCTTTCCTCTCTCACAATGAAGTTGTTAATCTAATGGTGCTGCAGTGTAATGGTCTCTCTAGAAAGAACACTCTAGGCAGTTTTATTCTGATATGCTCCTAGAGCCCAGGAAATTTGATTAATTTACAGTAATTCATTTAAGTGACCTGTAAAATTATGAGAAAAAAAAGTACTCTAATTTGCCACTGTGATTGGCTTTTTATTATTCTGTCCAAAAGATCATTTGAACATTCTTGTTAATATTTTTAAATGAAGAGATCTTTATAGACTCTTACCATGACTTGGTGTTCCTTATGATATGTCTGTGATCATTATAAATATTATTAATGACAATGCTAGTGACCATTTCTGAGGAATTGCTATATGACAGGTATTATATTTAGTAGTTGATATAGAGTAGTATTTAAGTACATTGGCTTTAAATTCACACAAACCATTTTTCATTACAACTTTAAGAAGTACATCTTTGTTACAGTATATAGTTTTGAGAATGTAGCTTATTTGTGTTTCAGGGAAATCCTCTGTAACCTCTGGGAACTCAGTTTCTCTCTCTGAAAAATGGAGATGATAACACCTACTACATAGGGTTGTTACTGTGATAGAGAATTTATGCATAGCACTAAGCAGAGTTTTTAGGAAATGAAATTAGTGAAAAACAGACCAAGTTTCCTTTTTTTTTTTTTTTAAGGTGAAATTGAGTTCAAAAGCCATTTACTTGTGGAAGAGACAAAAGTGGCGTTTTGGTTTGAATTGTTCAAATAATGGCAGTAATATTCCATTTCAGTTCTTTTACATAGCATGGCATTTGGCAAGTAGGCAATTTTAAAGTGTTAAATTACTTGCTGGAATTCATTTGTGTCTAATAATATGCTGAAAACTCATCTAGCTCAGTAGTTGTAAGTTGGTTAACTATATATCCTCTGTCTGGAGTAATTATTATATATTTTGGGCAAAAATTTATATAGCCACTCTATATATAGGCATAGTTAAATTATTGAAGTAATTATTAATAAGCTTCTACATGCTGAAGCTGAATACTGTAAGCAAAGAAGGTATAATAAAATAATTGATATTACTATACTTTTTTAGTATAACTGTACTAACATCATTTTATTGAGACTCAAAATTACTGAGAAGCACATAGATAACATTACCCCTTTTACTAGATGAAGACTCTGAGGTTTGGAAAAATAACTGGTATAGGTTACCTAAGAATTAAGTGGAGCTTCACGTCCAAAGCTCTTACTATATTTTTTACCCCACTGTCTGTTTCTTCATTCTTGGAAGACAACTATGACAAGAAAGTGAGAGAAAGAAACAAAACAGGAAATGGACAGTATTTTGTATAAAAGTGTAATCAATAAAACTATGAGCCACACTACCTTCACCGTGTATACAGAACAGATATAGGTCCTTTGGTTCTATTCATAGGCTCTTAGTGAGGGCAGTACCTTTCCTCTTCCCTTCTCATCTCATAGTTTGCTCAAAAATTGTGGATGGCTGAACTAGAGATCAGAGGCCATCAATACAAAATCCTAACCATGAGAAAATGTGTTATGGCATATGACACAAATTATATGTTTTGCCCTTTTGGTTTCCATTTGACTTTATAATTTTTGACTTCCACGTTGACTTCAGACTTTTATACATTGAAATACCAACTATACAAGCAGAACTAGGGCTGTCAAATAAAAACTAGGATTTAGCAAATAGGAGCAGTTACACCAATCAGTCACAATTTTTTCTTTTCATTCTTCTGTTGGACTATTTTGGTTTTGGTCTTTAATGATGTATAAATAGAACTTGTGTGAAAAGAAAATTTCCTCATTTTAAAAATAAATTTTAATGAGCATTGAAATATTTTCACCTGTCATAATAGACCAATAAGAGGCAGTCATTTGTTTTCTGGACTTTTATTTGAACTAAGCATAGAAGGACTAAGAACATTTAGACACACTTTTTAAAATCATTAGGATTTAGGGATGTACTAGAACTTTGGCCTTTATACATCTTAATTAGCATAATTCAGGAAAATTAAATCTGTGACTCTAAGTACAAAATGTAAGGAATTCAGTAGACCTGTATACTCCAGCTGTGTTAACTATATTAGACACCTTGCTATCTGTATGCATAAAAGACAGTGGAAATAGATGATATCATTGTATTGTGATTACCTTTGATACTTACCCAAGGAAAGACTCTCAATTAAAGATAATTATGTAAAAACTGAGGAGAGTTAACCAAACCTTTAAAGTAAGATGGAATACTTGAGGAAATTTAGAAAGAAGGGAGCAAACTAATTTCCAGAGATAGCTTGTTTTGGTATGGTTTCTGTTGTTGATAGCCTAAAAAACTACATTTGAGTGTTGTGGAGTTTTTCATAAGCTGAGACATGCATAACACTTTCACTTCTCTCATATATGTTGGTAGTATGCTTAATTGTATCTTGGTTTAAGAGTACATAAAAAAGATGGAGTGCAGCAATTGGGGGAAACAATACAATGTCAAATAGTTCAGTTAATTAAAGAAAACGATCTGATATGTGAAGTGGGAAAATAGCAAAATGATTATTTGTTGTTCACAGTTGATCACCTGACTGTTTAATTCATTTAAATCAGGCTAAAGAGGAAGCAAGTGAGATAGAAGCTGAGGGGACTATAAAAAATTTTTGTTTCAAGAGTTAAGTAAATGTAGTAATGTTGGATAGTATCTGGAAAGGGAATTAAATGGACACTTCTACATAGCCTAAGTGAGCCTAAAGAAAACTTTACATTTTATAAAAATAAAGTGTGCTGTAAGATTTATAATTTACAACATACAGGAAGGTAAAAAGAAGAGAAGTATGTATCATTGATGATAACAGCTCCTGAAGAAAACTTCAGTAACTGTTTTGATGTGTTTCTATGCATAGATTGTAGTTTACATAGTTTTGATAAAACTTTACATGTAAATTTTGTTGTGCTAAATTTTCTTGGTTTATCATTAGAACATCATAAGATTTTCACATTACTCTGTTTAATAAGCATCTTTAATTCCTACACAGTATTTCTTTGAGGATATCCACAAGGATAATTTGGTCATTCCCTTATTATTTAGATTTTTTTTCTTTTCACAAAGATAACTAATGATATGTAGGTATAGCAGGTGAATTCACTGTGGTAAATACTGCAAATTTTCTTGATACCCTTGTTCTTGACACCATTGTAAGATGTGTACTATAATCACTAGTGAGTGAAAGTACTTATAGTGATGTACCATTTAATATTATGACTTTTTATTCTTGTTCATTTGTATAATAATTAATGATTACTTTCATGATTAGATCACCAGGGACATTTTCTGTCCTTATATATTTCTTATCTTGTTAAATTTGATTATTCATCAGTAGTCTGTTCTGTGTTTTTTTCTATGGAGGAGCACTCTTTACTTGCACCTTTATACTTCCCAGTCACTTGTATTCTGAGACTTTTCCCTGGGAAACCTGAATTTATCTAATTTGACTAATCTTGACTTCCAGACTCTTTTCCAGTTGCCCGTAGATTATAACAATATTTGGAGTTTATTGAGCTTTCAGTTCTGCCAGAGGCCTAGAAAGTCCATCCAGATAAATTCTTCTTAATTAGCGTGAACTAGAACTTCCATACATTCTGATGTATGTAGTCAGATCTTCCTATTTTCTTTCATCAAGACAGAAAAAAAAAAAAAAAGAAACTATCTGTTTTGATCTTCATCTCACTTTAGGTTGGTGTTGTTTCATTCAACCCTCTTCGGAAAACATCCACCTACAATTACTAGTAGAAATAATACTCCTACATAAATTTCATTTTAAAATTTTAATTTTTCAATAGCCATGTTTGAAAACTTTAGTTTGGCCCCGTTACATATGTATATTCACTCATACACACATTAGGAGACAAGGAGAAAAGAAGCATCTCTCTGCTTGTGAAGAGTCTCTGAAAAGTCATGTGTTCTTGCAAGAACAATGTTTATGGTGCTTTTGAAATAAACATTCTGGTGACATAGAAGGATCTTCAACAAATAGCAGCAAACAGCTCAAATTTTCGCAAATAAAGCAGGGGTCAAAGTCTAATTGCATCTAAATTTAAGTTGTATCAGTGGCACCCAGTGACATTACTTTGGCCTGTTCTGAAAGGCAGTGGGTGTCTGTTGCTGAGATAGTTTTAATATGTTCAGATGTGTTTTCATCACCAGTTGGTGCAGAGGTGGCAAAGGGATACAGTCTCTTGAGGCAGAACAAATGGACAAACATGTTTTTTTAGTCCCTTCCACTGGCAGATAGTTTGATATCCCTAAGGAAATGTTTCTTGACAATAATTGTATGAAAAATACCAACATTTGATTTCCAAATGTTTGACAAAATGGAAATTCTTCTGTCTGCCAGGAAAATGGAACCAGTGGATGCTTTAACCTCCATATTTAACAGAGTTTTAAGAGAAGGCTATAAAGGAGATAATACTGAGTTGTGTCCCACATAGTCTGTAAAGTTAATCTAACTAACAGACACTTTGGATTTGTCAAGACCTATTTGGTTTTGTTTTGTTTTGGAGTTTTGGGGTTTTTCTTGGTTTGTTTTATTTTTTATCTTTCCTCCCTTTCACTAACTCATTGAGTCTTCTTTGTTCTTTTCTCTTTATTCTAGTTATTTGGAAATTATACATTCAAAAAATCTTCCAGTGGTTACTAGAGACAAAATCTAAATATATTAATTTTGGTATCAAGCTAGCCTAAAATTCTGAAATTTCCAAACAGTTCAGTTAAATAAATTTAACACATGGAACTAAAATTACTGTCACCAATTCTTGGAGTATTCTTTTTCCAAGTGGAAGTTAATGAGAAGAGTGGCAGGAATAAAAGTAACCACAACAATTGGCAGATCTAGTTAATTTTTCTAGCATTTAAAGTTTATTTTAATAGGAAAGGCAAAAATAATAGTCCAAAAATAAGTACCACCCAACCAATAAAGCACATTTTAAAAAGTCGCAGTGACCTCCAGTCTTCCGTTACTTGATTTTGTTAATCTTTGCCCCTTTTCCTTTCTTTTTTTCTATTATACTTGATAATAACAAATAAATAAGGTAGGCAAATTGAATGTAACTCAAGATAAAGCTTTTTCCATAAACCAGAAATCACATGACATTTTGCAAAGCTCCTTCATATGCTCTATATAATTTAACATCTGACTGGGAAGTTCTAATTTTTACTTTGTAAGTCTGATAAAGTCTTGGGGTCAATAGAAAGCTATTGTTTGCAATTCTACTGTATCAGAAATTAGCAATGAATGGATATTCATTTATTCAACCAATTCATAATTATTTAGTTCATTTCTTATTAGAAGTATTGTCTGAGTAAACATAAATCCAGGTTCTGATTTTCCCAACATACTTGATAAGACTTTAAGTTTTGGAAGTGGGCTATTCAGAGCTCATCACCAGGGTGATCTCACAGTTCTGCTTTTTCTCCTGTCAATGTGCTATAAAGTCTAGCCATGGCCCTCCTTTGTTTTTAATACCATACTGAGTGATGGTTCTTTGTGGTAAAGAGAGACCATTAAAAAAGTTGAACATTTCAAGATGCCATTATTAATTCCACACGATGAATATTTACTGCATTTGCTATTTAGATGTCTCAGAGTGTTTTCAAATTCATTTGATGTAACATGGGAAGACGCAAACAACATCATTAGGCTTGGAAAAAACACTGATTAAAATAACTGAAATCAAACACAAGCCGAAAAAAGGGACAAGAAGAGTAACGCTTTCTCACAAACTTGTTTAGGGAATTTCTACAAAAACATTCTGACCGTTAGTCAGCATAGCAGTGTTTATCAAATTTTTTTGGATCCTTATATATTTACCCAATAAAAATCATGCTTTTATTTGTTTTAAAAAATTGGTACATGATGACAGGCTTGTACTTCTAGCAGGAATAGTATTTTCCTGGTGTCCATGTTCATTCATTTCTTGTAACAGACATTTACAATTATCAGGGAAGTACAAGGTGAATGAATGTGACTTAAAAACTTGTAAGTTCTGTAGAAATATACTTGGACATTTTGAAAATATGGATTAATTGGTAGGACCTCCAAAAAGATAAAAATGTCGAGTCAGTGCCAAAAACGTAAATAAAATTGTATACAGCTGCTTAAAATTCATTACAAATATTAGAAATGTTAACCTTTATTTTCAGTCATTCTACAAACATTCCCTGAATATGTAGAAAGATCCTGACACTGTGCATGCATTAGGACTAGAGAAATGAATAAGTCATGCCTTCTGTTCTTTAAGAGTTCAGCATAAATGTAGGGCAATATCTATCTAAGTTAGTTTTAGTCTAAGTTGGAAACTTGGTACCATAATTTATAGGCCCTTTCATTTATATAGCTTCAATTTTACTTCCTATAGAGCATCACAAATTAAACTAATTTCATCAAATGTTCTTCCGGCAAATAAGTATATGATGGCCTTCTCCAAAACCCATCACCAGTGGCTCATTTCCTTTAAATGTATGGCAGAAATTACTCGGATTGTATTTAATGATTATCTGATCAAGATGGCACATTGAAAATATATTACCATTTCTCCCTATCTCTGAATTCCTTTTGAAATAACAAAAAGCTACTAAAAAAGAACAGGTGGTGGAAATCCATAACCAAAAAAAAAAAAAAAAAAAGAAAAGAAAACAGGAATAGTTGCCCTTTGAAGGACTTTAGGAAAATAGTAAAAAGATGGTTTGGAATTGATAGGGAAATTGAAAATTGAAAAATGAAATGACCTTTTTCCCAGGTAATATTTTGCTCTAAAATCGACTTTGATGGTAAAATAGCCTTTCTAGTCTACTTTGATTACTGTTAACTTAACATTACATATCTTTTTCCATCAATTTTCTTTTAACTTCTTTGTAGTTTTATATTTAAAGAGTATTTCTTGGGCAGCATATAGTTGAGTGTCACCTTTCTATCCAAACTGACAGTGCTTGCTTTGTAATTAGAGTGATTAGACAATTCCCATTTAATGTGATTATTGATGTTTTGGTTTAAATCTATCATCATGCTATAAATTTCCTATTTTCCTTCTGTTCTTATTTCTTTTTGTTCTTCTCTGCCTTCTTTTGAATTAATTGAGTATTTTTTTATTATTCCATTTTAATCTCTTTTGTTATCTTACTAGCTATAACTTTTTGGGATTATGCTAGTGCTTCTTTTGGCATTATATGATACATCTAGTTAATTTATCACACTCAACCTTCCTGTGGTATTATGCTACTTCACATATAACATAAGGACCTTATAACTAGATGTATTCATTTCTGTTTGCCTGACTTTTGCACTGTTATTGCCATATATTTTATTTCTTCATGTATTGTAAACCTCACAGTGCATTGTTATTCCTTTTGCCTTAAATTCTCAATTGTCTTTCAAAAATATTTAAATAATAAGAAAAATAAATTTTGCTTATATCCTTGGAGTTACCATTTCCAGTGTTCATTCTTACTCTGTGTAGATTGATATTTCCATCTGATATCATTTTCCGTTTGCATAAAGGGCATCTTTAAACATTTCGTGAAGTGCAGGTCTTCTGGTAATATTTCTTTTGGATTTTGTATGATGAAAAAGTCTTAGTTTTCCTTAGTTTTAAAAAATATTTGCTGTGGAGGAGTCAAGATGGTGGAATAGGAGGATGTGGAATTCGTCGCTCCTCACAAGTATATCAAGTACATCTACACATGGAACAGTTCTCATAGAACGCCTACTGAAATATTAGCGGAAGACTTCAGACATCCAAAACGACAAGAAAAATCCCCTTACAACTGGGTAGGACGAAAGAAAGAAGAAGAAAAGAAAAAAGGAATCAAAAAAGGGACCAACAACTCTGGTGGTAAGCTGGTGAAGGGAGGTCCCCACACTCAGAACTCCCTCATGGTGGGAAAATCAGCTGGGACAGAAAAGGACCTTTGAGGGATCAAAGGAGAATGCAGAAGACAGTCTGTGGAAGGCAGGACAAAGTAAGAACTGCACACATAGTATACACAGCAGCTCTGTGCATTCCAGACTGAGTTGTGAGTCACCTGTTGTGGGGGTGGGGGGAAGCTGGGTGCTAGAAAGTGGGGTTTGGAGGGTGAACCCAGGGAGGGGACAGCTGTTGGCTGTGAAAAGACAGCCTGAAGGGACAGGAACAAGGAGCTCCACAACCAGGAAAGTTTACAGAAAAAGCCTGGGACACCATAGAAGCAAGGCGTCATTGTTGAGTGGTGCATAAAGGGTGGGCCACCATTACAACCCTTTTCCCCATCCTCCAGCTTTTTTGCCTCTGCAGGCACTGGGAGGGTCGCCCATCTGAGCGGGCCTGCCCACCTCTCGGACCAGGGTCTCCTCCACCTGCGTGGGCTCTGGGGACCTGAGCACCATCCATCCCAAAGTCTCCTTGGGAATCAGCCCTGGGCACCACTGTCTGGGACAGGAGTCTGCCTATGCTGGCAGGGGCTAAGTGCTGAAGCATGGGGGTTGGAACAACGGATCTGGAGAGAAGCACTGTTGGCTGCACAGATACAGCAGAAGGAACAGGAGTGAGGGGATGTGTGGCTGGGAATGCCCTAGAGGAAGCGTGGTCTGCCTGGAAAGTGCAGTGCCATTGTTGAGAGGTGCGTGGGGGGCAGGGACACAACTCCCATACGTCAGCTCCTGCCTCCGCATGCACTAGGAGGGACCCCCACCAGAGCAAGCACACCACAGTCTGTTGCAACTGCCTGTTGGTCCCCACTGCTGCAGGCAACTCGCAAACACCCCAATTGTGGCTGCCGTACCTTTTCCTAGCCTGAGTAAGTGTGCCTCAATCAGCCGCTGTTTTCACTCCTTCTGGCCTGGTTGGGAAACAGATTCCTGAGGGTGACACACATGCAGAGATGGGGTCAAAACCAAAGCTAAGCCCCAGGGGCAGCACTACTAAGGAAGAGGAACAGAAATCTTGTGCAGCTTGTGCAGCTGCACAAGCCTTAGGTTAAATCCCTGAGATCAGCTTGGTAAATCCCACGTCTGTGTAATACCTGAATAGACAATGAGTGTTACCACAATTGAGACCAGTCTAGCCTTCGCAGCAGTGGACTTTGGGGACAAGTTCATGTGGGAGTCAGGCCAGATCAGAGTCTGAGCTGGCCCCACAGTGCCCACATCAGGTCCAGACTACCTAGAGGTATTGGAAGGCCTCCTGGGGAGGTGGGGATTGGCTCTGGCTCACTGTGGGAGCAAGGATACTGACGGAGGAGGCCCCCGGAAAATATTTTTTGTGCTATTATTCTTTTTTTGTTTCATTTTGTTCAGTTGTTGGTGTTTTTGCTTTTATTATTTATCTTTCATTTTTATTATCTTTTTAATATACTTTTATTTTTCTATTTTTACTTTACTGTTGTTTTGTGGGTTTTTTTCTTGTTATTGTTCTTTGTTTTTATTTTACTTTTATTATTTGTATGTGTCTATGTTTTCTTTGCTTTATTTTTGTTTTATCGCTTACTGTTTTTTTTTGTTTTTTTTTTTTTGCGGTACGTGGGCCTTTCACTGTTGTGGCCTCTCCCGTTGAGGAGCACAGGCTCCGGACGCACAGGCTCAGCGGCCATGGCTCACAGGCCTAGCTGCTCCGCAGCATGTGGGATCTTCCCGGACCGGGGCACAAACCCATGTCCCCTGCATCAGCAGGCAGACTCTCAACCACTGCGCCACGAGGGAAGCCCTCTGTATTTGTTTTATTTTCCATTTTTTGCTTTTGTTAGGTTAGTCCTCATTGACTGTTCTCATTTTTGAATTCTTTCGTTTGTTCTTGTGTTTTTGATTTTGTTTTTCTTTGTGTGTGTATTGTGTTGTTACTGCTGTTTGTTTTTGTTTTTGTTATTTGTCTTGAGTTTTGTCTGTTTTCTTTTCTTACTTTTTTTCTCTGGCCACACTGTGGGGTTTGCAGGCTCTTGCTTCCCCAGCCAGGGGTCACGCCTGGGCCTTGGGGGTGGGAGCTCTAAGCCCAGTACAGTGGACCTCCAGAGAATTCCCAGGCCCAGGGAATTTTAATCAGCATGCGCTCTCCTGGAGGTATCTGTATCAACACCAAGACCTGGCTCCATCCAACAGCCTGCAGGCTCCAGTGCTGGACACCACACATCAAACAACCAGCAAGACAAGAACACAGCCCTACCCAACAGCAGACAGGCTGCCTAAAGTCGTACTAAGCTCACAGACACCCCAAAACACACCATCTGATGTGGCACTGCCCATCAGAGGGAAAAAACTCAGCACCATGCACCAGAGGGCAGGCACCAGCCCCTCCCATCAGGAAGGCTACACAAGCACCTGGACCAACCTCACTCACCAGGGGACAGACAACAGAAGCAAGAGGGATTACGACCCTGCAGCCTGTAGAAAGGAAACCATAAACACAGTAGGTTAGACAAAATGAGAAGAAGGAGAAATATGTTGCAGACGAAGGAGCAAGGTAAAACCCCACAAGACCAAATAAATGAAAAGGAAATAGGCAGTCTACCTGGAAAAGAATTCAGAGCGATGATAATAAAAATGATCCAAGACCTCGGAAATAGAGTGGAGGCACAGATCGAGAAGATACAAGAAATGGTTAACAAGGACCTAGAAGAAATAAAGAACAATCAGTGATGAACAACACCCAAGGTTAGTAGAAGGAAAGAAATCATAAAGATCAAAGATAAATGAAATAGAAACAAAGAAAACAACAGGAAAGATCAATGAAACTAAAAGTTGGTTATTTGAGAAGATAAAATTGATAAACCTTTAGTCAGACTCATCAAGAAAAAATGGGAGAGGACACAAATCAATAAGATTAGAAATAAAAAATGAAAGATTACAACAGACACCGCAGAAATACAAAACATCATAAGAGACTACTGCAAGCAAATATATGCCAATAAAATGGACAACCTGGAAGAAATGGACAAATTCTTGGAAAAGTACAACCTTCCAAGACTGAACCAGGAAGAATTAGAAAATATAAACAGACCAGTCACCGATAATGAAATTGAAACTGAAACTGAAACTGAAATTGAAACATTTAAAATGTTCCAACAAACAAAAGTCCAGGACCAGATGGCTTCACAGATGAATTCTGTCAAACATTTAGAGAAGAGTTAACACCTATCCTTCTCAAACTCTTCCAAAAAATTGCGGAGGGAGGAACACTCCCAAACTCATTCTACGAGGCCACCATTACCCTGATACCAAAACGAGACAAAGATATCACAAAATAAATTATAGACTAAAATCACTGATGAACATAGATGCAAAAATCCTCAACAAAATACTAGCAAACAGAATCCAACAACACATTAAAAGGATCATACACCATGATCAAGTGGGATTTACCCCAGGGATACAAGGATTCTTCAGTATACCCAAAACAATGTGATCCACCATATTAACAAAGAGTGAAAACCATATGATCATCTCAATAGATGCAGAAAAAGCTTTTGACAAAATTCAACACCCATTTATGATAAAAACTCTCCAGGAAGTGGGCAGAGAGGGAACCTACCACAGCATAATAAAAGCCACATACGACAAACCCACAGCAAACATCATTCTCAATGATGAAAAACTGAAAGCATTTCCACTAAGATCAGGAACAAGACAAGGATGTCCACTCTTGCCACTATTATTCAACATAATATTGGAAGCCTAGCCACAGCAATGAGAGAAGAAAAAGAAATAAAAGGAATACAAATTGGAAATGAAGAAGTAAACTGTTTGCCCATGACATGATACTATACATAGAAAATCCTAAAGATGCCACCAGAAAACTACTAGAACTGATCAGTGAATTTGGTACGGTTGCAGGATACAAAATTAATGCACAGAAATCTCTTGCATTCCTATGCACTAACAACAAAAGATCTGAAAAAGAAATTAAGGAACAATCCCATTCACCGTTGCAACAAAAAGAATAAAATACCTAGGAATAAACCTACCTAAGGAGGCATAATACCTGAACTCAGAAAACTATAAAACACTGATGAAAGAAATCAAAGATAACATAAAGAGATGGAGAGATACACCATGTTCTTGGATTGGAAGAATCAATATTGTGAAAATGACAATACTACCCAAAGCAATCTACAAATTCAATACAATCCCTATCAAATTACCAATGGTATCCTTCATAGAACTAGAACAAAAAATTTTGCAGTCTGTATGTAAACACAAAAGACCCCAAATAGCCAAAGCAGTCTTGAGAAAGAAAAACGGAACTGGAGGAATCAGCCTCCCTGACTTCAGGCTATACTACAAAGCTTCAGTAATCAAGACAGTATGGTGCTGGCACAAAAACAGAAATATAGATCAATGGAACAGGATAGAAAGCCCAGAGATAAACGCACACACCTATGGTCACCTAATCTATGACAAAGGAGGCAAGAATATACAATGGAGAAAAGACAGTCTCTTCAATAAGTGGTGCTGGGAAAAATGGACAGCTGCATGTAAAAGAGTAAAATTACAACACTCCCTAACACCATACACAAAAATAAACTCAAAATGTATTAAAGACCTATATCTATGGCCAGACACTATAAAACTCATAGAGGAAAACCTAGGCAGAGCACTCTTTGACATAAATCACAAGAAGATCCCTTTTGACCCACCTCCTAGAGGAATGAAAATAAAAACAAAAATAAACAAATGGGACTTAAAAGCTTCTGCACAGCAAAGAAAACCATAAACAGAATGAAAAGACAACCATCAGAATGGGAGAAAATATTTGCAAAGGAAGCAACTGACAAAGGATTAATCTCCAAAATATACAAGCAGCTCATGCAGCTTAATATCAAAAAAACAAACAGCCCAATCCAAAAATGGTCAGAAGAACTAAATAGACATTTCTCCAAAGAATACATACAGATGGCCAAAAAACACATGAAAAGATGCTTTTCCCTTGCTGATTTTAATATGTTTTCTTTGTATTTAATTTTTGATAGTTTGATTAATTTGAGTCTTGGCGTGTTTCTCATTGGATTTATCCTGTATGGGACTCTCTGTGCTTCCTGAACTTGATTGACTATTCCCTTTCCCATGTTAGGGAAGTTTTTGACTATAATCTTTTCACATATTTTCTCAGACCCTTTCTTTTTCTCTTCTTTTTCTGGGACTCCTATAATTCTAATGTTTTTGTGTTGAATGTGTCCCAGAGGTCTCTGAGACTGTCCTAAATTCTTTTCATTCTTTTTTCTTTATTCTGCTCTCTGGCAGTTATTTCCACCATTTTGTCTTCCAGCTTATCTGTCCTTCTGCCTCAGTTATTCTGCTATTGATTCTTCTAGAGTATTTATTATTTCAGTTATTGTCTTGTTCATCACTGTTTGCTCTTTAGTTCTTCTAGATCCTTGTTAAACATTTATTTTCTCCATTCTGTTTCTGAGATTTTGGATCATCTTTACTGTCATTACTCTGAATTTTTTTTCAGGTAGGTTGCCTATTTCATCTTCATTTATTTGGTCTTGTAGGTATTTCCCTTGCTTCTTCGTGTGTAACATATTTTTTTTTATCATTTCATTTTCTTTTTTTGATGGGTGGGGCTTTATTCCTGTCTTACTGGTTGTTTGGCCTGAGGCGTCCAGCACTGGAGTTTGCAGGCTGTTGGGTGGAGCCATGTCCTGGTGTGCAGATAAGGACCTCTGGGAGGCTTCACTCTGATTAATATTCCCTGTTTTCTGAGGTTGTCTGTTAGTCCAGTGGTGCAGACTTTACACTCCCACCACAGGAGCTCGGGCCCAACATCCAGCCTGGGAACCAAGACCCTGCAAGCTGTGTGGTGTGGCAAAAAGAAAAAAAGGAGCAGTACAATAACAAAGAATAAAAAATAAAATAAAATTAGAAAGATAAAAATATGTTAGGAAAAGTAAAAATACAATTGAAACAACTGCAACAAGGTAAAACAAAACATCAACAGAAAAAAGAAAAGGGAACAAGCCAAAAGTTGCAGAACAATCATAAAGTATAAAGAATAAAATAAAATTAGAATAATAAAAAAATTTTTAGAAAAAATAAAAATATAAATGAATCAACAAGGTAAAACAGAACCCCAATCTAAGAGGAAAAGAAAAAAAAAGCCTTGGCTATGGGGGGTGGAGTTTAGGCACGGGTTGGAACTTAGGTAGGGGTGGGGTTTAGGCTGGGGCAGGGCCTAGGTGGAGGGTGATGTTTGAGTATATGGCAGGGCCTAGGCTCAGGACCCACGCAGCTGGAAAAGCCCTGGGGGCGGGGCCTAGGCGGAGTGAAGTTCAAGCATGGAGTGGGCCTCTGCTTAGGACCTGTGCAGAAGGGGAGAGGCAGCACATGGAAAGGGGGGCCTCTGGAGTGTGGAGTTCTGGAGTTTGGAGGTAAGGCCCTGGGTGAGGTTGTGTGGGTCCGGTTTAGGCCTAGCACGGTTGGAGGGGTCTCAGAGGGGTCTCTGAGTGTAGAGGTAGGGTCTTGGGTGGGGGTGCAGGGGCAGGACTTGGGCTCTGCATGGTAGGAGGGAGGCTCCGAGGGCAGAGGATTAGGCCTGCAAGCCGAACAGGCTCCCCATTGCCTAAGTGGACAGGGAAAGCACTCGCTGCGTTCCCTTACATTCCTTCATGCCCCTCCCAGGGTCTCCCCCAGAGTCTCTCCTGTCCCCACTGGACCCCTAATTGTGGGTGTGTCTTGCTGGGTGTAGGAACTCCTTCCCTCCTCCAGCCACCCCTCAGGGGTGCTGGTCCTGGAGGTCTGGCCTTTACTTTTTCTTCCCCTTCCCTCCCACTGCTTCAGGACCCACGCAGCTGGAAGGGGCATCGGTGGGCAGAGGATCAGGCCCGGGATCTCCACAGGCTTCTGCAGGCCCAAGCGGGCAGGGAAAACCTGGCCACACTCCCTTTTGATCCTCTGCCCTCCCAGTGGTCCCCCAATTTCCCCCTTAGGGCATGGGATCCCTTCCCCTCCCAGCCACCCCTCAGGGGTTCCGGTCCCGTCCCACCTCCACTTCTCCCCCCCTTTCACTCCCCCTCACGACCCATGTCATACCCAGTCAGTGGGGGTTCCTCTCGTCCCCTTAGGTGTATGTGGTCCCCCACTGGTGCCCGGTAGGTGCCCAAGTTGTGTGGAGATGCGAATTCTGCATCCTCATAGTCTGCCATCTTGACTCCGTCCCCCTTGATTGGTTTTCAAATTCACTAATCTTTTTGGCTTGTGTCCAATCTGCCATTAATCACAGTGTATTTATTTATTTTTCACATTATTTTCTTCCTAAAAGAACAGTTTGCATCTTTTTTTCTATATCCTTCTTATCTCTTTTTAATGTCAGTATTTCCTAGTTTTTTGAAGGTATGGATTACAGTTATAAAACTATTTTAATGTCCTTGTTTACTAGTTCTATCATCTGTATTATTCTGTCATTTTCTTTTGATTAGTTTTTATCCTTTTCATGGGCCATATTTTCCTTCTTCTTTGCCTCTCTGGCAATTTCTCATTGGATTCTAGATGTAAATTTTATCTTGTTTAGTGCTGCATATTTTGTATTTTGTGTATTTTTGTATATAAGGTTTATCACTTTGGCTGGAGTAAGCCCAGTGCTTATTCCCTCTACTTTTCTTCTGGTGATTCTTTCTCTGTCTTCAGATAGTTTCTTCACACAAATGTGTTGATCAGTCCTCAGCTCAAGACTTGAGGGGGAACCTCTGCAAGTCTCCAGAGGTTCTGTTATTGTAGTCCTCTTGTCTCTGGGATACTACCCTACATGTACAGTTGTCTAGGACTCCCTGGACTCACAGCTCTGTCTCCTCACCTTGGCGAACCAAGATCCAACTAAATTCTCAGTCCTTGTGCATGGCCTGGAAAATCCTCTCCAGGAAGTAAACTCTGTGAGTCATGGGTCTCAGCTCATTTATTTCCCGCCTCTCGGGAATCATTGTCTTTCATTTCCTAATGTTTAATATATTGAAAACAATTATTTCATTTATTGTGTCTGAGTTTTAACTTGTTTCACACTATTTGGTGAATCTGTCTAGATAAGGAAGTCCAGTGTGGTTTTCTTTTGATTTAGCCTGTTTAGTACATATTGCTCTGCAACCATGGCTTGTTATTTTTTTCATCTATTTTAATTCTCCACCATTTCTTTTCCAGTCTTTTTCCTACTCATCTTTTATCTCCTCTCCTTCTGCTACTCCAGTTACACATATATATATATTGTACTTTTTCTTTGAGTCCTGTAGCTGTTTTACTCTTCCTTCTGTATTTTTCATTTCTTTTTTCTTTTTCTTTTCAAAAATATCTCTCCAATACTTACTTCTGGAAAATTTCTCCTTACATGCCTTCCAGTGAGTAATTATTTTTCTAATATGCTGTTAAACCCATATTTACAGTTCTTACTTTTGAGTTTGTGTTTTGCAGTTCTAGAATTTAGAATTTTTTCCCATTTTCTCCCATATCTTATTTTGTTTTCGTTTCATCTCCTTAAACATAGTAGATATATTTATTTTAATTGTGTGTCTTGTACCTTCATTATTTGTATTCCCTGATCATTCACTTTTATTGTGTGTTATTTCTCTTGGTTTATATTTATGCTGTTCTGTTCGTCATATGCCACTTTAGTGTTGAATGGTAGTCAGACATTGAATTTGAAAAGAAAGTATAGAAATAATTTTAAGCCTTGAATGATGTTCTTCCTTCAGAGAGGAATTTATTTGCTTCTGTCAAATGTCTAAGGGTACCAGCAAGTCAAAATTAGAGAGGCAGTGTGTTTCCACACTTACTCTTGTTCCCAAGATGTTATCTTTTGGGATGCCAGCAGAGAGAATAGAGAGATGCCAGGTGCCTTCTTTTGGTATCTTCTGACTCTAATATTTTTCCACTAGCATGAGTTTATGAAAATCACAATTCAACTCTTTAGTTTCTCATCCTCCTCATTTCAATACAACAAACACCATTTGGAGAAATGCTCCAAATATTGGACTTACCTCACTGGGGTTCTGCCTTCTGGATCTTGGCCTCATAATTCTGTACTGCCTTATTAGCTCTCCAGTATCTTCAAGCAGATATTTTTAACATTTTGTCCAGCTACTAACTGTTCTCATTGGGATTGTTTGTCTGAATTACCTTGCTTGTGATTATTGGAAAAGGAAGTTCCATTCTCATTCTCACCTTTTATAAGTACAGGTGCCCCTTTCATAAAAATAAATTTATAATTAAATACTTTCTGAAATAAGTAAATTCTTTTGACCCAGAATTAGGAAACCACTATAAATTCTAGTTCAAGGTAGAGACATAAAGAAAATATTATTGATGTAGTAGGAATGCAAGTTCCTATTAGTTATGTTGAAAATGCACCGATCCCATAACAAAATAGATTCTGAAGACTTAAAATTGCAGCACCATTGTTCAGGGGAGATTCTGGCTGTATTTTTTAAAAAAGAGTCTTTTAATACTGAATTTTTTAAATTCTCAAGTTTAAATATTTCTTCTATGGTATACATACAAAAGTAGCTTTCTAAAGTATTGTAACAGTATATGGTGAAAATCTTTTTACTGCCATGACCAAACACAAAAATAATTTCATTAATAATTTCATATAAATTTCATGTAAATAATTTCATATGAATGTAGTGGGAATACAAATTGCTATTAGTTATGAAGAAAATGCATCTCTCCCATAACAAAAGACTGTTTTGTGAGACTTTGTTAGTCAGCCTCTACTACATTTTGGCACTATTCTAAATGCTCACCCTAAAGCAGTGAACAAGTAAAAAAGAGAATGTGCTTCCATCGGGAGCTATCATTCCAGGGAGGAAGAAATATCCAAACAAGAAACAAAAAAAAATAGCCCATTGTTAGGAATTATACTTTTACTTTCTGAGAGAGTGAATGTCATATATAAGAAGTCTCAAGGACATTGTCTGTTTATAATAGTGACTATGTAATTTATTTTCTAAATCAGGACACTTTAGAGAGTAAAAAGGGGTGCTAAAATGATTGATTTGATTAAAGTTTATTTATTGAAATATAGTTGATTTACAGTATTAGTTTCTGGAGTACAACACAGTGATTCAACATTTTTATAGATTATATTCCTTTTAAAGTTATAAAATATTGGCTGTATCCTCTGTGCTGTACCGTATAGCTCTGTAGCTTATTTATTTTATTTTTAGTGGTTTGTACCTCTTAATTCTTTACCCCTATCTTGCCCTCCGCATCTCCCTTTCCCTGGTGGTAACCACTAGTTTGTTCTCTATATCTATGTGGCTGTTTATGATTTGTTATATTCATTCATTTTATTTTTTAGATTCCACATACAAGTGATAGTATGTAGTACTTGCCTTTCTCTGTCTGACTTCTTTCACTAAGCATAATACCCACTATGTCCATCTGTGCTGTTGCAAATGGCAAAATTTCATTCTTTTTATGGCTGAGTAATATTCCATTGTATATCTATACACCACATCTTCTTTATCCATTCATCTGTTGGTGGACACTTAGGTGGCTTCCATATCTTGGCTATTATAAATAATGCTACTATGAACATTAGGGTGCATGTATCTTTTCAAAATAGTGTTTTCATTTTCTTCACATAATGAAGGAGTGGAATTGGTGGATTATGTGGTAGTTCTATTTTTAGTTTTTTGAGGAACATAAAGTTTTCCATAGTGGCTGCACCAATTTACATTCCCACCAACAGTGTACTAGGGGTCTCTTTTCTCCACATCCTGGCCAATATTTGATATTTGTAGACTTTGTGATGATAGCCATTCTGACAGGTGTGAGGTGATATCTCCTTGTTGTCTTGATTTCCATTTCCTTTATGATTAGTGATGCTGACCATCTTTTCATGTGTCTGTTGGCCATCTGTATGTCTTCTTTGGAGAAATGTCTGTTCAGGTCTTCTGACCATTTTTTTACCAGGTTGTTTGTTTTTTGAATATTGATTTGTATGAGCTGTTGATATATTTGGGATGTTAACCTCTTACTGGTCACATCATTTGCAAATATTTTCTCCCATATAGTAGATTGTCTTTTTGTATGGGAGTGGCTTCCTTTGCTGTGCAAAAAGCTTTTAAGTTCAATTAGGTCCCAGTTGTTTAATTTTGCTTGTGTTTCCTTTGCCTTAGGAGACAAATCCAAAAAATACTGCTGTGATTTATGTCAAAGAGTGCTCTGCCTAAGTTTTCTTCTAGGAGTTTTATGGTTTCTGGTCTTACATTTAGGTCTTTAGTCCATTCTGAGTTTGTTTTTTTATGTAGTGTAAGAAAATGTTCTAATATCATTCTTTTACATGTGGTTCAGTTTTTACAGCAACACTGATTGAAGTGACTGTCTTTTCTCCATTATATATTCTTGCCTCTTTATCATAGATTAATTAGCCATAAGTGTGTGGGTTTATTTCTGGGCTATCTATTCTGTTCCATTGATCTGTATGTCTGTTTTTGTGTCAGTACCATACTGTTCTGATTATTGTAGTTTTGTAGCATGGTCTGAAGTCAGGGAGCATGATACCTCCAGTTTTGTTCTTTGGCTATTCTGGGTCTTTTGTCATTCCATATAAATTTTAGGAATATTTGTTCTAGTTCTGTGAAAATGTCATGGGTATTTTGATAGGGATTGGATTAAATCTGTAGATTTCTTTTGGTATTATGGAGATTTCAGTGCTCTTAATTCCTCCAGTCCATGAACATGGGATATCTTTTCATTTCTTTGTGTCATGTTTAGTTTCCTTCATCAGTGTTTTATAGTTTTTGGAGCATAGGTCCCTCATTTCCTTGGTTAAGTCTATTCTTAATTATTCTTTATGATGTGATTTTAATTGGGATTGTTTTCTTGCTTTCTCTTTCTGATAGTTCATTATTTGCATATAAAAAAGCAACATATTTCTATATATTAATCTTGTATCCTGCAGCTTTACTGAATTTATTTATTCTAATAGCTTTTTGGTGGAGATTTTAGGGTTTTCTATTTACCGTATCATGTCATCAACAAACAATGACAGTTTTACTTCTTTTTTTCCAAATTGGGTTCCTTTTATTTCTTTTACTTGTCTGATTGCTGTGGCTGACACTTCCAATATTATGTCACATGTGGTGAGAGTGTGCATCCTTGTCTTGTTCCTGATTTTAGAGGAAAATCTTTTAGCTTTTCATCACTGACTATGATATTAGTTGTAGCCATAAGTGGCCTTTATTATGTTGAGATATGTTGTCTCTCTACCAACTTTGATGAGAGTTTTATCGTGAATGGATGTTGAATTTTGTCAAATACTTTTTCTGTGTCTGTTGAGATAATCATGTGATTTTTATCCTTCGTTTTGTTGGTGTGGTGTATCACATTGGTTGATTTACAGATATTGAACCATCCTTACATCCCTGGAATATATCTCACTCGATCATGGTGTATGATTCTTCTTCTATATTGTTGAATTTGGTTTGCTAATATTTTGCTGAGAATTTTGGTATAGATGTTCAACAGAGATATTGGCAAATAATTTTCTTTTTCTGTAGTTTCTTTGCTTTTTGTATCAGAGTAATGGTGGCCTCATAGAATGAATTTGGGAGTGTTCCAGTCTCTTCAGTTTTTTGGAATTGTTTGAGAAGGGGAGTATTTTAATTTTTAAATATTTATTTATTGAATAAGAGATTAGTTTTATTATATTTGTGGATGTATAAAATACTTTTCTGCAACAATTTAAAGTGAAAATAACATGCTTCTGTGTACATTAAAGCAAAAAAAATTTAAATCATTGATTATCCAACATTAAAAGTAGCATAATTTAAATATTTATTCTTGATACACATTCACCTACTTTAATCAGTTTCAAAACTTTATTAGTCTCTAATACTGTGTCACTGGTATTTTTCTGAAGGACTTGCTTTTTTCAACTGGTCTTATTTTATTTTTCCAAGTAATTCAAATACTTTTAAAAGTTTAGTTTTATTGTTAGTACTATTTTGAAACATTTAACACTTTTAATCAGCTCTTTTTTGAATGCCATACTATTTTTAATGGAGAAAAGATTCTCTCTATACATGGGGAGGTACCTGTTAATATCCAAGCAGTATTTTTTTCCTAAATGGCTGGTATTCTCAGTTTTTATTATATCCATATTAAAATTTACATGTATTTTAACCCATGTATTTTTCCCAGTACTGCCTTTTTTGCCTCCTTGGTAACATCTTTCTTTGGTAAAATTTTTTTCAACCCCAAACTCATAAATTCTATTTATAATCCTTCTGAATATTTCACCAAATGCATATGCAAAGCATAGGCCTTCTCATGTAAATTCTTCCAATTAAAAATAGAAGTTCTGTTAAAAGATTCTTCCAACAAGTCAATATATCACAAAGTACAGTTACAAGAATTTCGATATTAAATCTTAAAAACTGTGTGAACTTTCATCAATTTGTTCATTCCTTATTCTTGTATAAATAATTTTCATTATCTTCTGATTTTAAAATTTGTCTTTAAGTGTTGATAGAAATCAAAATAATGGTTGAGTGTTGAGTAAAGGAGTCAAAAGGAAAATTTCTGTAATTGTTCTGTATCTCATTGGGATAATCATTATAGAAATGAATTCTTTTATCAAAACTCATCAATGGACATGTAAGATCTGTGCATTTCCCTGCATGCAAATTTTACCATGATAAAAAAATTCAACCAAAAAAAAAAAAAACACCAAAAAAACAAAACCCAAAAACTATGTGCTTATGTGAGAAAGGTTAGAAAGCACACCAGAAAAAAAAAAAAAAAAAAAAAGAAAAGAAAACACACCAGAATAATTTATATAGCCTAATATATTTTGTGTAAATTAAAAGTGCATCAACTTACAACAAGAATACATGTTTTATAAACACATTATGAACAAGAAAAACACAACACTCAATAGTATAGAATGCTTGGTCGGGAGGTTTGGGTTGGAATGACATATAGGGGAAAAGGTTGGTAAACAATTAAAATAGAAGTTTCTTTACATTTTTGTTTCAGGTACAACCCTCTGTACAGAAATCCAAAATTTAAAGAAAATATGTTATTAGAATTGTATGAACAGTTTTTTACAGGAAATTTTAGAAACATACTTATATTGAGAATTTGTTTCCTGGTTATTCCAGTCTGCTTGAGGGTAAAATTTCATGAAACTTGGACTATGAAAATTCTTCTCAATGTAATCAAAAGTAACAGTTGATCAATAGAATAGCTCTTAGAAAATTCTAAAATACAAATGGCTGATCAGGTTTTAGTAAGAAAACATAATGAGGAAAAACAGGTCTTTGGCAAAGTAATTGAACCTGAGTTCTCTGTTTTTCTCACATATTGAATAAGAAGTTCACACCTGCCATTTATAGAAGTGCAATTTTCACAGAGTCCTGAGGGTGGTTATTCAAATTCTTCGTGGAAATTTAAGGAATGCAGTTTTGCAAATAGGATGAATATTTTAAAATATAGTTATGGATTTTAAGGAGAATATTTGCACAAGTATTGTAGTTCATATGTTAAGACAAAATTACAATTCTTTAGGGCCGAGGTCATGACCAACATAGCTTTCAGCTTTGGATGGTGTTTCAGATACCATCAGGACGAACTATGGTTTTGTTGGTTCCAAATGAGGTAATATTGTGGATTTTAAACTATAGGGTCAATATCACATGGTTATAAACATTAACACTACAATGTGCCAGCATATTAGCATGTATTATTCAACCAATGAACACACATTTGTAGATTTTGGGTTGAAGTATATGGGAAAAAACTGCATTCTTTGTCTTTCTGACATGTTCTTTACAGGCTTCATATTGGTTTAGTAGTAGTATGAAGTATTTGTTTGTTTCCATTATTATTTTTCAAATGTGTCCTCAAAATGGCAAGTTTTATTGTACAATTTTAGGTAAGAAAAACTCCTTTTGTGGAATTATTAAGTGATAGGGTCAAAGACTAACCTATGGGTTAGCCAAACCTTTATTTATAGCCTCTGTATATTACTCTTGAGAATGGGTGTTGGTGCATGCAAGTGATCAAAGGGTCATTAATTTAACTTCTGTTGTGGTCAGTAACACTCTAAAGATCACACACAAATTTCCCCCTATCTGAAAGTATTTAAATGAAGAGACTTGTATAATTTTGCATGTGTAATTTTATTTTAACTTATTATATAGGTACCATCGCTAAATTTTATTGAGAAATTGGCTACTTCAGGTATTTTTATCTTGTTTAATTTGGAAAGTAATTTTAAAGAATAAAATGTGTATATCAAAGGATACAAAACACCATGTAATGAAATTTGAACTTTTTATTTGTAGAAACAGGTCTTTCGTATCTATCCTTTAGAATATGAAAAGTTCATGCATGCCCTTTAGGACAATATTTGAACTAAGTTAGTAAAAAGAAAATTAGAGTAATGTTACTCAGTACCCTCTGTTTTAACTCTTTTCCCATGTGAATTGTGGTTTCCTGGGTTAGAGGGAAAAGGAGAGTGACTTTCTAATAATCTTATTGCCTAAATCTACTCTCTTATTGTATTCATTCTTTCTGATTTAGATAATCACTTGATGGAATACATTCCCACCCTAGGCACAAAGAAAATAATGATAAAAATTCATTCTTAGAGGTGTTCTGCTTTAATACTGTTTCACAGTGAAAATGTGGACATCATGGCAAAAACAAAATTTCCCCTCACCGTTTAAAAAATGCCAGAATCATAGGAAACTTCTGTGAAACTTTCAGCTCAACTACTTGTTCTTCTACAGTATAAAGGGCTCTGTCACAGGCTGTGTTAGTTCTTTTAAGTAATGGAAATTCCTACTGGTTTTGTCTTACACATTAAATTAAAACAAATGGTGACTCTCAAAATCTGTCAGATTATTATGTGAAAATATGGAATATCTAAATGACAGTTTTATTTAAGCTTTCAGGCACTGTTGAAGCACATTTCAACCTTAAATGTTGATCCAGGCAGAGACCTTTGAAGTAAATTGTTTACATGGATTTGCAATCCAATAAGCCTTTATAGTAAGCTATTCTATTTGAGTTTACAACCTTGCTTAATTCATCAGAAAATAGCTCTGCCTGTTTCAGAGACCCACATAGATGACTTGGGTACAATTAAAAGAATTAAGTTTGTGATGATGGTGAAGGAAGGCCTGAGAATCCCTTTGATGAATAGACAGACAGACACATGGAACAGTCTTTGCTTATGGAAAACTGAGTCTGACTGAAGAAAGTGAGAGGTAAGAAAGTGTTTACCTCAGTGCCTGGCATAGGATGGGCACCCAAACTATCATTCTTGTAAAACAGCAGCAAAGAAACTGTTACCTCCACAAAAACTCATCTCTAGTGAATGGGTATAGAACTTAGATTCTTCCGGTGTTTAAGCAACTCTTAAGTGGCAATTTATGTACTTTAAAAAGATCCATTATGTCAGAGTAGCCATGGCATGTGAAATTTACAAAGGGAAGTAAGCAATATCTTAAGAATACCTAGAGGATAAGAAACACAGCTTTTATGAAACCAAATGTGCAAGGAGAAAAAAATGTTAAGGGTATTAAAATTCCTCAGATTTACAGATGTTATACTGTCTAGTGTTTCAAGATTAAGAAAATATTACAAGGCCCTTTTATCATTCCCATAGTCCTTGGTGTACATTCCATTCTGAAAAGTCATACTGAGAATCTACTATGTACTAAAAGAAAGACAGCAGGTGGAGAGGTGAGGATATACACTCAGCAGCAGACAGGATGCCTGAGTCTAAGTTCCAGGTCTGCTATTTATTATTTTATTTTATTTTTTATTTTTATTTTTGTGGTACACGGGCCTCTTACTGTTGTGGCCTCTCTCGTTGCGGAGCACGGGCTCTGGACGCACAGGCTCAGCGGCCATGGCTCACGGGCCCAGCCGCTCCGCGGCATGTGGGATCTTCCCAGACCGGGGCACAAACCCATGTCCCCTGCATCAGCAGGCGGACTCTCAACCACTGCAACACCAGGGAAGCCCCAGGTCTGCCATTTATTAACCTCTTAAATAGGAATGCAAATAATAGTTGCATCATAATGGTTGTTGTGAGGATTAGTAAATCAGTGTATGTAAAGAACTTTGAACAGAATCTGGCATGTGATGAATACAATATAAATGTTAATTATTATTAATATTTTGTTATTAATTCACAAATTTTCCACAGTCCAGGAATACAAGAGCAAAGCAGAGAATCCTTGATTTTCTAAGCAAGTATATACTTTACCCATTGGAATTTCCTTCAAATGTAAGAGAATAGGGAATTGAGATTTTAGATTAATCTTCTCTGTTTTACCTAATGAAATTTAGGCTCAAAGGAAATAACTGGTCTTTATCACGTGATGTCAGTCCTCGATGCCCTCACTTTCAGGGCTTTTCTTTTTCCTTTTTTTTCCCATCAAGAACATTTACTGTTTTATCTGCCAAAGATCATTTCCACCTTCTTCTTGTAAGTTAACACCATTTCCTTTGAAATTGCCCCTCCCTGACAAGGATGCCAGTCATCATCCACCAAACCTGACAAGGGTAATATGATCTGGGACTGGCCAGGAAGCCAGTGTATTGGCTGAATGTTTAAAAAAAGTAAAAGACTAAGTGATCTTTTATGTGAGAGTTAACATATAAATATTGGAGGACAAAGGTGCACTTTATCCTGAGATCAGGAAGCTGGGATCAGGTAAGCCTGGGGCTGTCTACAACTATGTCACACAGCTCAATAGCAAACAAACTAACACAAGAACACACAAAAAACCCCAAATAATCTGATTTTAAAAGGGCAGAATAACTGAATAGACATTTTTCCAAAGAAGTAGTATGGTAGGCCAATAGGTACATGAAAATGTGCTCAACATTACTAATCATCAAGGAAATGCAAATCAAATCCACAATGAGCTATCACTCATACTTGTCAGAATGGCCGTCATCACAAAGACAAGAAATAAGAAGTGCTGGGGAGGATGTGGTGGAAAAGGAACCAACTCTTGTGCACTCTTGGGAGGAATGTAAATTGGTGCAGCCACCATGGAAAACAGTATGTAGAGTCCTCAAAAACTAAAAGTAGAACTACCATATGGTACAGCAATTCCACTTCTGGGTATGTGTCAAAAAGAAATGAAAACAGGATATCAAACAGATGCCTGTGCTCCCATGTTCATTGCAGCATTATTATTCAAACCACCTGATGCTGTGCAGTCCCCTGGGCTGTGCTACACATTAATAATTTTCTACATTAAGATGTGCTTTTCACTAGGATGACACTTGCGGCAGATTAGCTCTCTTTCAACATCCCAGTTAATAATTTTATATTGCTGTTATGTAGTAGCCAACACTACCTTTTAAGTTGGTAATTAGGGACAAGGATAACGCCCACATGCCAATTGCTAAGGAACAGAAAATACTCAGATGCTACCTGGATTCAAAGCACTGACAAGTAAAACTTCTTGTCTTGGTTGTTACATAGCGAAATCTATAAGAGCAAAATTGATAGCCAATTAGAGTTTTAGGAGAGTGGAATTGTCCAAGAAATCAGAGCTAGGCATCCAGGGCCCTCTGATGGCTCAATACCGCTGTTAATTTTTAGGCCATTAAACCGACACCAACAGTATCTGAACTGCTGAACTGGCATAGTCACCAGCAGTGGTAGTCTTCCTAGTACACCTTTCAAGTTTGAGGAAGAGATATTTACTGAGAGCAGAGCAAGGGGCAGTCAGATAGGCAGAACAAGAAACATCCACTACATCCAGAGGGGGAAAACTTTGCTTCTCTGGCCCATCTGGATATGATATAAGTCCTGGACCAGTCATCACTACTACCAGTACATATTCCTCCATTTCTAAATGATAACTTCTCAATCTTTCCTCCCATTGTGTACTTCAAAGGATTCTGAGAAACCATTTCTGAGCCTGTGCAATTAGAGATCCTGAATTTGGAATTGTATAGAGGAACATCTGTTATTGGATAATAGCTAGATTTTATTGGAGAGAGAAACTGGATACTACCCTTTGGTGAAGGAATAATTGCACTTTCATTTATACATTGAAGTTAATTGGGACATTTTTGCAATTATAGTAATGGCTACACAGTTCAAGGATGAAGTAGAGAAAATTGAAAAGCCACAGTCTTAGTTCAGCATTTTCAGAAACAAATAGAATACACACACAAATTAAGAACATAGAATCAAAGTCACAAATATATCAGTTCTTTCTCATATATCAGTGGAATTCAAATTTAATTTCAGTAGGGGTTACAAATGAAACTTGACCAACTGATTGTAAAACTTTCAAGAAAATAGTACTGTATAAGAATTCCATAACAATTTTTTTCTCCATCAAAAAGTTAATAGCTTCATTTAAATACATTGACATACAATAAAGTGCACATATTTATGTGCATAGTTTGATATATTTTGACATAGATACATACCTGTGAAGTCACCACCACCAAGACAGTGAACATATTCATCATCCCCCCAAATTTCCTCCTTTCTGTAGTAATCTCTCCCTTCTGACCCTCCCTGCCCCTTGCTAGGTATAGATTTCTAAGTTGATTTTTTTTTTTTTTTTTTTTTTTAGTACTTTACAGATGTTGCTCCTCTATGACCAGGTTCATATTGTTTCTGATAAGTCTTTTGTCATCCTTATCTTTATTCCTTTATATGTAATGTGTCTTTTTTCTTTGGTTGCTTTCAAGATTTTTGTCTTTATCACTGGTTTTGACCAGTTTGATACTGATACACTTTGGTGCAGTTTTAAAAGTATGTTTCTTTTGCCTTTTGACTTTGTGAAACTTTACAGTGTGCACTGTAGTTTTCATCAACTTTGTAAAATTTTAGCCATCATTCTTCATATGTTTTTTCTGTACCCCCTGTTTCTCTCCTATGGGACTTTAATTGCTTGAAGTTGTCACATACCTCACTAATTCTCTCTTCATTATTATTTTAGTCTTTCTGCTTTTTCATATTCCATAATCTCTCTTTCTAAGTCTTCAAAACATCAATTATTTCTGCTGCAACATCCAATCAGCCATCAATCCCATCAAGAGGATTTTTCATTTCTGACATAGTAATTTTAAGCTGTGGGATTTTGATATGGATTTTTTGGATCTTTTCTATATTTTCCATGTCTCTATTCGACATGCTCAGTATTTTCTTTAACTTATCAACCATGTGGAATATAGTTATAACAACCAATTTAATATCATTGTTAATAATTAATATCTGTGTTATGGTATGCTCTCCTTTTTAAAAAAGATTTATTATTTATTTCTTTATTTTATTAATTTTTGGCTGCATCGGGTCTTAGTTGCGGCATGTGGGATCTTTGTTGAGGCATGCAGGATCTTTCATTGTGGTGCATGGGCTCTTCATTGGGGTGTGCGGGCTTCTCTCTAGTTGTGGCCTGTGGGTTTTTTCTCTTCTCTAGTTGTGGCATGCAGGCTCCAGGGTGCGTGGGCTCTGTAGTTGTGGCACGTGGGTTCCAGAGCATGTGGGCTCTGTAGTTTGCAGCATGCGGGCTCTAGTTGAGGCGCGCAAGCTCAGTAGTTGTGTTGCATGGGCTTAGTTGCATGTGGGATCTTAGTTCCCTGACCAGGGATCAAACCCGTGTCCCCTGCATTGTTAGGCGGATTCTTTACCACTGGACCACCAAGGAAGTCCCAGTTCTGGTATGCTCTTGATTGGTTAATTTTTCTCCTAATTCGGGGTTCTCTTTTCCTGGGCTTTCCATGCCTTTTTTATAGAATGTCAGACATTGTGAATTTTGCCTTAGGTTGTTCTGAGATGCAATTAAGTTACTTGGGAACAGTTCCCACTTTTGAGATTTGTTGGATAGTAACAGCAGCTTTGGGGCTAACTATAACCACTCAGTTGGCTTTCTTGGATTTCCAGTTCCATCATCTCAAGTCAGGAAGTCTACCAGGCTCTGCCTGGGTTTCCCCTCCCTACTCTGTTGCCTGGAATATTCAAGACCGTAAAGCTGTGGCAATTGTAGGCTAAGTTTGTTTGTTTCCTCTCAGTGATAACTTTCCTTTTTTGCCTGACGTTCAATGTCTTGAAAACTATTGTTTCATATATTTTGTCCAGTGTTTTAGTTGTTCCTTCTGGGAGGGGAAATCTGGTCCCTCTTGTTCTATCTTAGTTGAAAGTATAGAAAGCAACCAAAAAAATTTAGAGCAAAAGTTTGAGAGAATTTGCTCTAATATCAAATAATTAAAACACTGGTTAATTGGTACAGAATTAACTGATCACTTGGGCACAAAATGACCTGTGTATATGGAAAGTTAGTACCCAATAATTATAACTTTTTTTTGAATTGGCAGAGACTTTACTTAAAGATAGTGCTGGAAATATTGACAAATAATTGACAAAACTACTTACATATCTTCTTCACTTCAATCATAACAAATAAATTCTAGTTGTGTTAAAGATCTAAAACATAATAAAATTATTAAAGTTTTTAAAGAAAATAAATTAGAATAATTTGGGGACTGTGAGTTATGGAAGCTCTCTGTAAACCAAAATTAGAAGCTGTGAAGCTAAATTGATAAATTTGACTATGTAAAAATTTTAAAGTCTCTGTAACCAATAAACTCTGCCATAAGCATTATTAGAAAGCAAGTGACAGATGGAAAAGAGTATACATATACATATAGCAGACATTGGATTAATATTAACATATGTAAAGGGCTTACCAAATAATGAAAATCACATAGTAATGGAAAACAGGGAAGAAAATATAAACACTATATATACAGTTTCTTGTTATATATACAGTTTTAATACTGCACTTGATAAAAATAAGGAATAAACAAAGATTTTCATTGCAGTATTGTTTATTATTGTAAAATTGGAAACAGCTTGTATTTCTATTAGTGGAAAAATAATTAAACTACAATAAATCACATCATGACATACTATATATCAGGTTTGAAAATGACATGGAAAACTCTCCAAGGGACTTACTGTGGTGGGCGAGAGGGAGAGGGATGGAAGCAACTTTTATAATATGTGTAATATGACTTTTCTGTGAAAAACACAAAGATACACATTCATACATCAACACGGTATATTTCTCTAAATACTTGAGTGTATATGTGTATGTATATTTAAAGCAGAAAAAGAGCCTGGAAGTATACTCATTAATCTGATAATCTAGGATAAAAACAGGGATTACCTGTCGTAGTCGAAGTAGGTTTTTACCTTCATCTGTAATATTTCACTTTTTACCACTGAGAATGCATTCTACATTCCTTGTATAATTGTGTAGATAATACTGAACAAACACTTAAATGAATTGTGTATCTGGAAAGAAGTATGTATATGGGAGTTTGCGTGTGCATACAAGCAGGCCAATTAGTGGAATGTGGTGGATGCCTGCCATTACTGTAGCACAGCATCTCTTCTTCTTTTCCCAGTTTATAGAGCCTTTTAGTTCCTTTTGTGTTTGTTTTGTTTTGCTTAAACTAGTTGAAATTGGGTTTGTATCACTTGCAACTGAACAAATTGTTATTTTCCCACAAGGACATTTTTTGTTCTATTGTCTGTTTTGCTTAAAAAATACATAAAAACAGCACATTACTGTATAACCTCCTGCTTCTCTTCAAAAAATGAGTTGCTAACCAAGTATGGGGCATGATTTTAATCTCATGGGAGTGAAAGTGTAGACTGGAAAAGGAATGACACTTTGGAAATTTGCTTTTAGAAATGTCTGCATGTGGGTTTCCCTGGTGGTGCAGTGGTTGAGAGTCCGCCTGCCAATGCAGGGGACACGGGTTTGTGCCCCGGTCCGGGAAGATCCCACATGCTGCGGAGCGGCTAGGTCCGTGAGCCATGGCTGCTGAGCCTGCACGTCCGGAGCCTGTGCTCCGCAATGGGAGAAGCCACAACAGTGAGGCCCACGTATCGCAAAAAAAAAAAAAAAGAAATGTCTGCATGATTAAACAAGAACAAGGTTTTCATTTCTATATTCTGTCAGTGAGGCTACAGATCTGAACCATATAGAATTAAAATGACAGACTAATAAATTTAAAAGTATGAAATACAAGATTAAGTGAAGTATATAAGATTCTATCAGTAGAGATTGTGATAATGGTTTGATGTATCCTCTTTCC
>NW_006787415.1:1813477-1838922 GCF_000442215.2 Lipotes vexillifer
TCTTTCCCTTCTGTTAACAACCAAGCCACCAGAGCCCAGCCCTGGGGATCTGAGTCCTGGGGAAGCTCTCTTGACAGATTACTCTGCTCTCACATACTGCTGTAGATCGCAGGATTGTCAAATATCTAGATACCATGGACTAGCTAAATTGACTCATAAAATTAACTATCATGCCTAGTATTGTTACTGACCCTCTTGGATCGGGTGGACCCGAGCTGGGGCCTTCCCTTGCCCATTACCACTTGCACTAATTGAATGAGACCAGGTTTGGCAAAGCAGAGCAAAACTTTATTTGTTGATTAAAGAGGGGAGAAGGGAGAGCTCATGCTCTAAGGACACCTCCTCCTCAAAAAGAGGAAAGTAGGGGATATTTAAGGGGTAAGAGGCAGGTGTGTCATCAGAAACTGGGGAAAGGGGCAGAGATTTCCAGGATCAAATATAGTCCCTCAGGCTCCCTTGCACAGGACACTAATTGTGCCTAGCAAGGTATAAGTCCCCTCTTTGGGTGGAGATCTTAGCACGATAAGGAAGCAAAGGCAACTTTTGAGTACTTGTAGGTTTCCTCTTTTCAGGTGCTGCTCTTGCAGTTAGGCTGGTACTGGTTCAGGTTGATTGACTGTCATGTTTCCTTTGAGGTGTAACTGATAAACATCTTTGACAAGACATCAGGTGTTCTGGAACAACAATGGAAATAGGTTAAAGCAGAGATCTTTCATCTCTCTGGGGTATGTATGGGTGATAGTGTTACATTTTTTGAGTATTTACACATTGCTTTTAATGTACTGATGGACCTATGATATATCAATACTTTTATTCAAAACTATTCTTAAAAATTCTTTTGAAAAGTAAGGATAATACATATCTACGTATGTTAAAACCAAAACTTCTTTGCATTGATTACCCAATCATAAAAATGACATAGGTAGAATAATTCTTTTTGGTACATGTTTATAGTTTTGACCTTTCTTAGACATATCTCTAGTATCAGGACAGTGGAGTTTTTCTGAAGAACGTATACATTTTTTGGATGGCTTTATTTTTTTCCTCTTTTCTCATAACATTTCCTCTAGTCTTATTAAAGTTGCATTTTTGTAACTAATCCCTGATAAGCTCTCAGCAAATTCTATTAAATAGAAAATAGTCAATTATCATTTTTTCATAATGAAATATGTAAATATTTTAACAGAAGTATTGTCACAGGTACAGTCCTTCTGTCTTCATGCAGCCTACCATTTTTGACAAATATTTTTAGAAAATATCAAATAATTTGCCACCATCCATTCCAGTGGAGAATATAAATATATCCAATAAAAATAGAAGCTCCTTTCTTTTTACAAGTCAGGATATTCCAAAGTGCAATTAATCTTAAAATTTAAGTTTCAAACACTAGTTGAGCTCTCATTGTTTAATTTTGGTTCTTGTATGGCTTTTTAAAGTAAGCTTCTTTGTTGTATGACGAATATACTGAAGAATGAATATGTCATAAGTTGTATAGCTTGGTGAAACTTCACTGTAAGCAGTGCCAATATAACTACGACCCAGATCAAGAAATAGGTTAATATCAGGTTCCCAGAAGTTACCTCACTAGTAACTACAAGGGGTCAGTAGTTGTGGGGGTTTTTTTCAGCTAGGAAAAATAATCCTTGCCAGTTTATTCCGTGTGGGCATTTGTGTGTGTGTTTGCGTGTGTGTATGAGAAAGAGAGAGGGAGAGAGAAAACACAGTACCTTTAATTCCTGTTTGTAGACGATACTGTCTATTGGTATGTAACTCTTGAGCTACTTCTGTTATGATTTGAAGATGATAAATTATGTGAACCTATCTTGACATGTTCATTTATAAGGATTGCCAGTGTAAGAATTAGATATTAGTATATATGTAGACCCTTCCCACAAAGCCCAGAACAACCATTTGGAAAATTCAGTGTCCGTTGTTCACAGTGTAATGTCATGAAGTAGGCTCCTCTTGGTGCATGGCTGCAGGATGGCAGATGCTTGGAAATCTTATCAACAGAACAAGAGGAAAGGCAGGAAGTAAAGGAGCTGAGGTGTGGGGAAACCAATAAATCATACCTTTTTTTTGGTTCCATCTTGAATTTAGAACCAACTGAGAAATAAGACATGGAAGAGAGAGTGATAGAGCTCAAATACTGGCTTTAATATTAATAAAGCTAATTGGAGAATATGGCTTTGATTTGCAGACCAAAAGATTTGCTAAAACTCACCCAAGGGAAACTTTGGTTTGGCTAAGCAGATATGCTGTCCTGGGATAATTGCCCTGAATGGAAAAAAAGAAAATTAATCCGCAGGGCCTACAGATGTTTAATAGATGAGCTTTGCTAATTGAAACACATGGATCAATGCCTGTCAGACCCTTGCTAATCAACAATAGACATGTCACTCCTTCTATATGGGGTGGAATAAGGAAGGGATGAGGAAAGAAGACTGGGTATTCCAGGGGTCATTGTCTTTCTGCATGGGAAAACAAACCCAGAGGAATGGAGGTTCCTCCCTAATATTGCACATTAGTCATTTCATGAAACCTCTTTACAGACTAATAGTATGTCTAAATGTTGCCATGTACTATAATCAAGGTAGTTTTAACTTAATGGTTAAGAATCTGTGGCTATCACATATGCCTATATAGTGACATAATCATCCTCAGAGTATAAAAAATGAATTATTTAGACAAATTAATCAGCACTTTGGTGGTCTGTATAGCATTGAAGTATTAATCATTTCTGCCTTTCAAATAAAGAGACCTTGATTAATAATTTGACCCCAGAATTCCAAGAATTGTACATTTCTCCTATTGGTAATGCTAAGTAACTCTAAGATACTATGCAGAAAGAAAAAGCAGTTCTGATATGTACACTCTGCAAACAAGAAAACTTGGCCTTTAAAATATATTTTAAAATTTAAAATATATTATTAGAAGGTTGATATGTCAGCAAGTGGGAAAGGAAGCAGTGACCATTAAAGCTGGCATGACCTCATTAAAATATGTTATGTCAGAATAACTAGTTTTTTCTGACAAGGTTGTGGCACTGGTTGGTTATAGAAATGCTAAGGACAAAATAATAGAAATAATAATTGCAAGGAAAACAACAAAAATGGCAATGTTCTCCTCCCTCTGTTGAGCTCTTATTATACATGAATTAATAGATTTAAGCTATTGGCATGCTGCCTGATACATAATAACAGCTGAAAAAAATATAAGGTATTTTTGTGGCTGTTGTTGCCATTGTTTTCAAAGAAACTTTAGATAAAGTATACTGGATGCTATAGGCTGAATATTCGTGTGCCTCCAAAATTCCTACATTGAAATCCTAATGCCCAGTGTTACAGTATTAGGGGATGGGGACTTTGAGAGGTGATTGAGTCATGAGGGCAGATCCCTCATGAAAGAAATGAATGTGTTTATAAAATGAGCTCCCTTGCCTGTTCCACCACGTGAGGACAGAGGGAAAAATTGGCAGTCTGCAAACTGCAAGGGGGCTTTCACCAAGCACAAAATCTGCCAGCTCCCTGATCTTGGACTTCCCAACCTCCACCACTGTGAGAAATAAGTTTCTATTGTTTATAAGTTACCCAGTGTATGGTATTCTTGTTATAGTTGCCCAAACAGACCAAGACACTGGGTATTCATCAAAAAATTTGGAAAGTTCTCAATATTGTCTAAAATGATTAAATGGGACAGATTGGGACAGATTATATTGTAATTAGGTGAATTGGTAACTGGGTGATGATACTGGAAGAACTGAGTGTAAAGAAATGTTTTCAGTGGCATAATAAAGGTCTGTGATCTAGACCTTTTTTATGCAACATTTTCATTACTGACTTTTTGAAGTCACAGTTATTCATTACTAGATGAAGTAAAACAGAAAGTTAGCAAATCAGAACCCCAAGGATTTTGTCATTCTAGAACAGGCTGAATAGAATGAAATCAAATATGATAGGTAGATTGAAGAATGGTACACTCAAGTGAAATAAACACACAAAGAAAACTGTCCATGTGCATTATTAGGCAGGGAGGCATTACTTAGCATCAATAATAGTGAGGGAAGCCTTAGATACCAGTTGAAAAGAAAGCTTATTATGAGTCAGAAGTGTCAGATGACTTTTCAATAAAACAAAGCAGCCCTGTACTTCATTAAATTCTAAGTTGTTATATATGTTAGAGGTTCAGAATGAGCATCAGTTGGAAGAGGGTGAGAGAAAACTAATTTTTGCACAGTCACTAAAGTTGATCTTTCTAATAATGATCAATTGGAGCTATCCAAAGGGGGATGCTCAGCCTTGAGAAACAGGTTAGTCTCAATCCTTGGAGTATTTTAAGCAGTAGCTAGAGATCCTGTAGAGTCAGCTTCATAATCTAACATAAGAAACAAAAAGGGAGGTTGTTTAGAAAATATGAATGACTGGAACCCACTCCTTGATATTCTGATCCAAGAAGCTTGGGATGAACCCAGGCATCTCATCTGGATTTTCTTTTTGATTTCTTTACTTTTCTTCTTTTTTTAAAAAAGAGTTCCTGCCACCATTGAGCATCTTATATCTTAACTGGATCAAACAAGACTTTCCTAAAGCACTTAACACACTTGATTGAGATCTGAAACATAAGTACGGTAAAGAGGAGTAAGAAGGATGTTCCAGACTGATGGAACAGCGTGTGCTAAGATTCTGTGATGCAAAAAGCAGAATAGGATAAGTAATTAAATGAAAGCCAGGGTGGCCAGAACTTGGAACATGAAGGAAAAAAATAGTTAAGACTGGAGAAGTATACAGGAATAAGGCAACCTATGGCCTTGTAGATCTTACTAATAATTTTTATATTTGTCTAAGAGCAGTGGGAAGCCACTGAACAGTACCAAGTAGGAGGGCGACATGATCCGATTATAGTTTTGAAAGGATTATCCTATCTGAAAGGTGGTAAAGAGATTAGAGAGGGACAAAAGATGATACCAGATGGGGCTTCCCTGGTGGCGCAGTGGTTGAGAATCTGCCTGCTAATGCAGGGGACATGGGTTCGAGCCCTGGTCTGGGAAGATCCCACATGCCGCGGAGCAACTGGGCCCGTGAGCCACAACTACTGAGCCTGCGCGTCTGGAGCCTGTGCTCCGCAACAGGAGAGGCCCCAACAGTGAGAGGCCCGTGCACCGTGATGAAGAGTGGCCCCCGCTTGCCACAACTAGAGAAAAGCCCTCGCACAGAAACGAAGACCCAACACAGCCCAAAATAAATAAAGTAATTAATTAATTAAAAAAAAAAAAAAGATGATACCAGAAATTCAGATAGGAGTCTATCTCAGACTCAGAGACTCTTAATCTCAGTTAAGAGATTAATGGTAATTTAGTCTGGCAAAGTGATATGGGAGATGGAGAAGTAGATATATTCAAAAGATATTTATAAATTAATATCAGCAGGACCTAGTGAAAGGTTGAATACATGTTTGGAATAGAAGGAAATGTCAGGAATCTATTCATTTAGTGAATATTTATGGAGTCACTACCATCTGCTGGGCATCCTTTAGTAGCTGAGGATATACCATTGAACACGATGGACAAGGTCTCTTCTCTTGTGAAGCTTACAATCTAGTGGAGGAGACAAATAAATAAGAAATGAATAAAAATATATAAAAATTGATATTTACTTTGAGGAAAATAAAATTCAGTGATGTGATAGAGTGGTTGAAGAAATTTTTTACTTAGAAATGTCTAGCGAACATCTCCAAGAGTAGGTAAGAGTTAAGTAGACATCTTAATGACAAAAATGACCCAATCACAAGAAGAAATAGAGTTGGAATATTCCAGACCACAGTGAAAAGCCAATGCAGATGCTCTAATGCAACAAACAAACAAACCTAATATCTTCAAGTAAAAACAGACCGCTTTGTCTGGAAATTGGTGAGCAAGAGGGTGGTAGAAGGAATGAAGTTGGAGAGGCAGGCATGGCTAGATTGTGTAGGGCCTGGTGTGCCAAGTTAAACAGTTTCAATTTCATTCAGTTCCTATGAAAAGGCATAAAATTGTTTTAAAAAGCAAGGTGATCAGAATCCATTTGCAGTGGTGATGATGGTGGTGACTTAGACTAATATGCCAATGGTGAAGATGGGGAAAATAAATATACTCAGGGTTATTTTTGAGGTAAATAAGGAAGGATTTATTGTTGGATTAGATGTTCATATTCAAGAAAGTGTTCCCTCTCTAAGTTTTTAGTTGAACAACTGCTGGTAGATGATAGTCATAGTCTTAGATGGGAGGAATAGACCTGGGAAGGAATAGGTTTTCCAAGGATAGAAGGGAGAATAAAGAATTTTTGATCATCCGTTTTTTAAGATATCTATTAAATATCCAAGTGTACCCATGCAATTTTGACCAGGGTTGGGGATATTCTCTAATTTGCGCATCTACGTAGATGGTGGTGCCATTTATTCAGTTAAGAAATTCTCTCTGAAGTGTAACTGAATGACAACAGGTGGCCCAGTGGGATACTAAGTAACAAAAGCAAAGTAAACTGCTGAATTAATTAGCAGCAGCCTTCCAATAGTGCTATTATTCCTGGAGAAAGAAGGCTGTTGTTCCTTTGGCGATGTTAACATACAGATTCGATTCATTAATTTCTCCTCTAATCTTTCTTGTTTCCTTCCTTCTGCTTGCTTTAGTCTCTTCGGTTTTTTAGTGTCTTATGTGGAAGCTTAGGTTACTGATTTGGATCTTTCTTAACATAGGTACATAGCTCTACATTTCCTTCTAAGCACTGCATTCACTTCATCCGTAAGTTTTTACATGTAGTGTCTTGTTTTCATTTATCTGAATGTATTTTGTGACTTCCCTTTTGAGTTCTTTTTTAACCCATTGGTTATATAGGAGTGTATTGTTTAATTTAAACATATTTATGAGCTTTCCAAATTTTCTTTTACTACTGATTTCTAATTCCATTCCATTGTGGTAGGAGAACATACTTTGTGTTATTTCTAGCCTTTTAAGTTTATTGAGCCTTGATTTATGGCCTAGCATGTGGATTATCCTGGAGAATGTTCTATCTGTATATATTCTGTTGCTGTTATGTAGAGTATTCAGTAGGTATCTATTAGTTCTAGCTGGCTTATAGTTGCTGAAGTCTTCTATTTCCCTGATGATCTTCTGTCTAGTTGTTTTTATCTAGTTGTCTATAGTTGTTCTCTCTTATAAACTAGCCAGCCTACTGTTAAGCTTGTCTTAAATCTCCTCCAAATTGCCTTTCACTGCAACTTCCACTGTTTTGGGGAATGCCCTTAGGCTTGACTTTGTCCAGTGAAATCAGTTCCTTGGGAAGAGATTAAGAGCTGTTTTACAGTGACCCTTCTCCCTCTAGGATTGGAATGCTCCAGGAGTGGGGGTAGGGGAGCCAGAAGTCCTCAGGTTCTTGCCTTACCTGGCATGGAACTATTGCCTCATGAACCAGGGCAAAGATGATAAGAGCCTGTCCTCTCAGGCTCACAGTGTCCTATGTAGTAAAGTCTCTATTCCATGAGTGGGGGCTGAGCAGCAGCCCCTCAATTACATTCATCCAGGATCTAGCCTCAACAACAGGTAGCTGGGGGCGGGGTGAGAAGTGCTGACATCCTACTCTTCCCCAAGGGAAAAATGCTTTGTGAAGGGGAGCTAGGGGTAGAAAGGGCCCTGTGTTCTCGACTGCAGCACCTTGGAATGGAGTCCCCATCTTTCCCCACCTTGCTAATTTGGGATGGGTAGTGAGAGAATACTCTTTCTTCAAATACCACAGACTCTTGTCCTTTTATTTAAACCAGATTTTCAAAATTTCCCTTAATCGATGTTTCTTCATTTACTGTTTGTCCTTAGGACCATTTCCAGAATTTGGGTTTCTTTTTTTAGTATAGTTTTCACCAGTTTTAGTGGGGAACAGGTCAGCACACTTCTCAGTTGTCATGTAGACAGTCAGTCTCCTATATGCAGTTTTAAACTCTTTAACTCTGGTGTTCAATGTTTATGGCTCTAGTTCTAGTTCAGAGTTGTTTGCATAAACGATGCTTGACCCTCAGATGAAATAAGAATTCTCTTTTGGCTTAAAAAAATTAGATTGAATTTGTTGTCAATCATTCAGCATATGTCCTGGAGATGTTCATATTATTTGAATTTCTGCCTCATCAACTTAATGGAACCGACACATACGTGCTTTCTTTCAGTGCTGGTATATTGGCTGGTAAGAGATGTGCAAATTGCAGCCAAAACAGACCTTTCCTTGCATGTCCTAAAACTCTTGCTGAGATTGACTTCTCTTTCTATATTTTTGTGGTTGGTTCTTGCAGAGAGTTTCGTTGAGAGAATAATGCTAAAGTAGGCAAGTTTCTACTTAAGTCCTTGACCATAAACCCTAGGAGTAAGTTAAGAATATGTTTGGATTATCAATAATCTATTGCTCCTACCCCAAATGAGGCTGAATTGCAAGCTCTTCTTGCAGTGAGTTAATAGCAGTGTCTTTATGAAAGGAGTCAGTAGCACAATGTCAGAATCATCATGATCACTGTGTGCTCTATCAGGAAGAATCTCCTCTACACAAGGGCCATTGTCACTGAATACGTGAGGATGATGTCCTGGCTTCAGAGGTTGTGCAGCACAGTACAGAGAATGCTAGAAATCTGTGTTTGCACTCTAAATTTGTAATTAGTCAACTCTGTGACATTGAGAAAGTCATCCAAACTTCTAGATCTCAGTTTGTTCATCTATGATGTGAGGGCATTGAATGAGATGATCCTGTCAGCCCCAGTAGTCTATGACTACGCGTGATGTTAGTTGCTCTGGTAGGACACAGGAAAGTAGGACCAATGGTCCCTAACCACAGATTTGGAAAGACATAATATGATAACCAAGAGGTTATTTAAACATACAAGGGAGTATGGTACATGTTTAATAAGCATTATAGAAAATCTCTCATGGACAAATAATTATGTCCTGGATATAAATCACCTATAAGCTCTACTTCTCTGTTTAGCTTTCATTACTACCAAATTATGAGAGAGAAAAGTCACTTCCCCAATTGCAAAATGTGAGGTCTGAAGAAATTCCCAGAATGGGGGGACAGATTCCTAACAAATCCTAACATTTCAGAATACACAAGTAAATTAAAGTATCTAATTGTAGAGCCTTTAGAAGCAGAATTTTAATTCAAGAATCTGTTAAATGCAATGAAAAATCTAGCTCCAATGTAATTCAATACTGACACCTTAGCCAATGACACATTTAAAATGAAGCAACAGGGCTTCCCTGGTGGTACAGTGGTTAAGAATCCACCTGCCAATGCAGGGGGCATGGGTTCAAGCCCAGGTCCGGGAAGATCCCACATGCTGCGGGGCAACTAAGCCCGTGCACCACAACTATTGAGCCTGTGCTCTAGAGCCCTCAAGCCACAACTACTGAAGCCCACGTTCCACAACTACTGAAGCCTGCACGCCTAGAGCCTATGCTCTGCAACAAGAGAAGCCACTGCAATGAGAAGCCTTTGCACCACAACCGAGAGCAGCCCCACTCGCTGCAACTAGAGAAAGCCCACACACAGCAACGAAGACCCAACACAGCCAAAAAATAAATAAATTAATAAATTAAATAAATCTAAAAAAAAAAAAAAGCAAAAAAAATTGATTTCTAGCTGCAAACTACCTTGGGTTTCTCTTTTATTGGTTTAATGATGCAGGTACAACAGAATCAAACAAATAATTGCTCATGGCCCCTCTCAGCTCCTTCCTGTACCTCCAAGCTGTCAGAAGTGGAAATAGTTGCCCTTATGGGTAATGGTATATATGGGACCATTTGTCTGTTTTGAAAGCTTTATGAGTCATTTTCAAATGATGTCCCTTGATACAATGTAATACCAGCTATTATAGCTCTTCTCTGCTTCTTGTTACCTTCCTTTTCTGTGCTCCATGGTCTCTTGTTCATTTTGGATACAACTAAGTGTACCAAGGTAAGTCACTTTTCATAATTAGGTTAAGGGAATAAGTTTTATTTTAGTGGCTTTTCCTGTAATTTATTTTCCGAATAATACGAGAAAAAGATTTGAATGTGGTACAAAATTGTTAGGTGCTAAAAGCCAGTGTAGTTGACTCATGCAGTTAGAGGAATTTGGGGCTAGGATCTAATATAATATCTTTTGTTGCACTTATACTATGATTTACATAACAAAAACATTTTTATGGAACTATTTTCTGTATTATAATATCCTATGGTCTTAAAAGCAATTAAATAAGGGCAGAAAGAAATGAGCTAGAAACAATGAATAAAATCTATTTTTTAAAATAAAACTTGCTAACATCTATATTTTATAAATATTTGCCATATATCCTTCAGGAAAAATACCCAACTTATTTGGAAGTAAAATACTGAGTCAAGTTGATTATTCACTGTATGTTAGTTTTTTTAGCAATACTTTTTTTTTTTTTTGTCAGTGGATTGAATACAATAAAGTTAGTGTTTACTGAATATGAAGGCACATTTTTTGTGTCTACAGAAATTCAAAGTATATAGACTAATGTAATTACACAGTTCCAATGGCCTACAAGATCAAATGTCTAAAAATGGAATTTTACGTATTTTATAGTTAAGCTCTAGACTGCCTTACTGCAGGTAACTCATTCTAGATGTTTTCAGGAAATTCAGTTCAATTCAAGGATTTCTTGGCCAAATTTAAATTCTACACTTCTTTTGTTAAATTTATTCCTATGTCTTTTATTCTTTCTGATGCTGTTGTAAATAGAATTGCTTTCTTAATTGTTATTTTTATTATTTTCAGAGTCATTCTTGGAGGTCTAACTTAGAGCCAACTCCTTCAGTTCTTTGAATGATATTTTAATTCTTTACATTAAACCCCTTCCTGCTTAAATACCGTGAGTGGTATCTATTCCCTGCAGTGAACTCTAAATGATAGAGGATGGCATTGTTAGGTTATATTTCATGAATGACATTAGATTAACCTGTACTATTGAGAAGATGTTGACTTGTAGGAATTTGGATTCTATGTCACATATGACAATGGGAAAATAATAATCCATTAATTTCATACATAAGGTGTAAGTATTGCCTGGGAGATGCGAAGTAAAGAAACTTATTTCAAGATGCAGACAATATCACACCATATCAAACCAGTGGTAAAATTCATTTAAGTGTTCTAAAATGGATCTAAATTGGAAGAATTTAATCATGTAGCAACTGTTCCCATATGTCCTATGAATACGAGGAATATTTATACTCTTTGATGTTTAGGAAAAGACTGGGTGCTGTAAAATGAAGACACTTGACCTTATAAATAAGTTTAGGAAAGCTGAACTTATTTGAAGATGAAGCAGCTGTTTGGCTATATAGGGTGATTTGAAACCTTCCACTTTACACTGCCCTGAAAAAGAGAGAAAGAATATAGAATTAAAGGTTAGAAATCCCAAGATATATTTTATTTAGTTAAAACATTTTCCAGACCAGAAAATTTTAAGCTAACAAGTTGGATCACATTGTTCTCAGGAGTCTTGCCCTACCCTGCTTCAGGAGTTTTTATAAGAGATCTAGTAGATGTAATAACAAGTTCTCATTAAATGGTATGTTTATAATTTATTCTGTTTTCTTATTCATGTAAAAGTGTTGATAAGATTGGTGAGGTTATCATTTAGGTTGCATACTAAAGTTTCTATTAACATACTTTTTAAAGCGATACATACAAGAACAGTCAAATATTAGTTTTAGGATGTCAGATGTTTCTCAAAGGAAAAGAATAATAAATCTTATAACAAAAATTTTTTAAAATACTAATTAAAATGTTGTGGATATTAGCTTGATTTTTATACCACATATGACTAATCAAAGATTTGATTAACCTGTCTGTTTTAATATGAATCAGAAAAGTAGAGAACAGAAAGAGTTCACTGTATTCATTATTTTTTTTTTGCTTTTGGGGTTTTTTTTTTGGTGTTTTAATTTTTTTTTTATTGAAGTATAGTTCACAATGTTGCGTTAGTTTCAAGTGTACAGCAAAGTGATTCAGTTATATATATATAACTGAATATATATATATATATATATATATATAAAGAATATATATTCTTTTCAGATTATTTTCCCTTATAGGTTATTTCAAAATAACTTATGCTGTTCAGTAGGCCCTTGTTGGATATCTATTTTATATATAGTAGTATGTGTATGTTAACCCCAAACTCCTAATTTATCCCTCCCCTCCTTCCCCCTTTGGTAACCATAAGTTTGTTTTCTATGTCTGTGGGTCTATTTCTCTTTTGTATATAAGTTCATTTGTATCATTTTTTAAATATTCCACATATAAGTGATATCATATATTTCTCTTTGTCTGGCTTACTTCAGTTAGTATGATAATCTCTAGGTCCATCCATGTTGCTGCAAATGTCATTATTTCCTTCTTTTTTATGACCGAGTAATATTCCATTGTATAAATATACCACACCTTCTTTATTCATCTGTCAATGGGCATTTAGTTTGCTTTCATATCTTGGCTATTGTAAATAGTGCTGCAGTGAACATTGAGGTGCATGTATCCGTTCAAATTATGGTTTTCTCCTGATACATGCCCAGGAGTAGGATTGCAGGATCACATGGTAGCTCTATTTTTAGTTTTTAGGGAACCTCAATACTGTTCTCCATAGTGGCTCTACCAGTTTACATTCCCACCAACAGTACAGGAGGGTTCCTTTTTCTACACACCCTCTCTAGCTAATTATTAGAGAAATGCAAATCAAAACTACAATGAGATATCACCTCACACCAGTCAGAATGACCATCATCAAAAAGTCTACAAATAGTAAATGCTGTATTCATTAAATTTAAGAGATACATTGTCTTCTGACCCACCCACAATGCAAGTAGAAATTTAAGCTAGAGTTCAGTTTTCATTTTAGAACTGCTTTGATAAGATGATTTTATTTTTTATCAATGTCTAGATTCTGTATTCATGTTTTTTCCTGTTCCATGCATTTACATAACAAAACATTTCATATCTGAAGAAAAACATACCATTAGAGAAAGAGCCTTTGTATACGAATCAATTGGCCAGAAAACAGAGAATTTTAATAAATTCAAATTACTTACATGGTAAGAACAAAAATTTTCTTAAATGAAAATCATTTCATTTAATTCATTTTCTTAAATGAATTATATCTCTCACATACTGCTTGGCCCCCATCTGTTATATGGCTAGAAAAACAAGATTTATTTCCAGCCTGATTTTTTTGAATGTGTTTCTCTCCTCCCTCAGCAATATAACAGATTTTCAGGATATAATTTTGTTTAATTCTGTTTTGCCTTTTCCTAACTTTATATTATTCTTCGTTATTTTTTTTTTTCATTTTTTGCCTTTGACATTCATTTAAAATCATTTTCTCTCAGGATTTACATTTAACTCCTTCCTTCTTCCATTTATTGAATACAAAATAATGGGTATCTATTATTTGTCATATACTGTTACGGGTGCAGGGATAGAATCATGGGTAAAATAGTACAAAAACTGAATTTTTTATATATTTATAAAAAGTAAATATGCAGTAATAATATAATCACAGGATTTAGAGTAAAATTGCAGATTCTCTTTTACCAAATTCCTCTTAAATCTCATCCAGGGATCCTTAACCACTTTAAAAAGTTTAATATACACCTTTCAGACTTTTTCTATGCATTTATACAAATATATAACTTATATATAGAGAAATATAAATTTCCATCTAAGTGGAATCATGATATATATGCTTCTAAAATTTCTTTTTACTCTTATGGGTGTGACATGGCAGTATATCTATTTCAGACCATATATCTCATTTAACTACTACATGAATTTATGTGGAGATGACTTAATTCATTTAACCATTCCCCCAAAATGGTTAACATTTAAGTTGTTAGTATTGATAATTTTTTACTAATATTATTAAGCAATGATGTAATAACTATCTTTATACATATGTGTAGATATTTTAAAAGATGTTTTATATAGATAGATATTTGTAGATATCCTTTTGAAGCAGATTCCAAAATTGGACTTTTGTGTCCAGTTTATAAATCCCATGTTTGTTTTAATATACATAACTCCATAAAAGATTGCACTATATAATAGTGTATACTGCTGTTAATAATTTTGTTAAATTCCTATGCCTGACTCTCACATATCATCCCAATAGCTGCTTTAATTTTAATGAATCTGAAGGATGAAATATATTGCCATTTTAAGACATATTTTCCTTATTTCTAGTGAGGTAGAGTTGTTACTTTAGTGTTTATCCATTTTTAATCGATTAATTTACTTTTGGCTTACTGAAGTGTAGACATTATTTATGTATGATGAATATAAAACCTTTATGCATTCTACATGGGGCATCTATTATTTAATATATAATAAATATAATCAAATCCTTTACATTCCTATTAGTTTGCTAGGGATGCTGCATATTAGTTATATTTCTTAGAATATCAGTTACATTTCTATTTTCACTTTTTTAGTGGTTGCCCTAGAGTTTTCAGTAAACATATATGCATAAGTATACATAGTAGAATACATTATAGCTATTATTATTTTGAACAAGTTATCTGTTAGGTCATTTAAGAGTAAGAAGAAATAAAAGTTTTTATTTTACCTTAATTTATTTATTCTTCAGTGCTCTTCTTTTTGGTATGTAGATTTGAGTTTCTGGTATATATTATTTTCCTTCTCTCCAAAGAATTTCTTTTCATGTTTCTTGCAGGGTGGGTTTACAGGCAACAAATTCCCTCAATTTTTCTTTGTTTGAGAAAGTCTTTATTTCTCCCTCACTTTTGAAGGATAAGTTTTCAGGGTAGAAAATTTTTTGTTAGTGATTTCTTTTTCACTGTACTTGCTTGCATGGTTTTTGAGGAGAGGTCAGACATAGTTCTTTATTCCTCTGTAGGTAAAGTGTTTTTTCAAAATGTGGATTCTTTCAGAATTTTTCGTCATCTTTGATTTTCTGTAGTTTGAAAACAGTATGCCTAGTTGTAATTTTTTTGGTATTTATTCTGCTTGGTATTCTCCAAGCTTCCTGAATCTGTGGTTTGGTGTCTCATGTTAATTTAGGGAAATTATCAGTCATTATTGTTTAAAATATATCTTCTGTTCCTTTCTTCTCTTTTTCGTAATCCCATTACACATATATTATACCTTTTGTTGTTGTCCCACACTCCTTGGATATTCTGTTCTGTTTTTTTCAACCTTTGATCTCTTTTGTCTTCAGGTTTAGAGATTTCTATTGAGATATACTCAAGCTCAGAGATTCTTTCCTTTGCTGTGCCTAGCCTACTAATAAACCCATCAAAAACATTCTTCATTTCCATGGCACTTTTTTTTAAATGTCTAGCATTTCTTTTTGGTTCTTTCTTGGGATTTACATCTCTCTGCTTATATCACCCAACTGTTCTTTTATTACATGTTGTCTACTTAATTCATTAGAGTTCTTAGTATATTAATCATCATTTTATATTTCTGATCTGATAATTCCAAAATCCCTGCTTGGTTCTGATGTTTTTTGCCTTTTGGTATACCTTGTTTTTTTTTTTTTAATTGTTGGACATGATATACTGGATAAAAGAAACTGCTGTAAATAGGCCTTTAGAAATGTAGTGGTGAGGTGTGAGGGGAGGGGAAGTGTTCTATAGTCCTATGCTGGTTTCAGTCTTTTGGTGAGCCTATGCCTCTGGACTGTGAAATTTCACAGGTGTTTCTCTTTTTTTTTTCTTCCTCCATGGGTAGGAGAGAATGACTGTAGAGGGGCTGGAGTTCAGTATTTCCCTTCTCCCAGGCCAGTTAGGCTCTGATATTATCCCAGCGGGTTAGGATCTGGTTAACTTGTTTCTTTGGATGTCAGGCCTTAAGAACAGAGTGCTCTGGCATATTACAAAACAGTTTATTTTCCCCTTTCTCTGCCAGAAGCATGAGGGGATTTTTCTTTGATATTTGCTGTGAGAACCTGGTTAAGGTCCTGGAGGTAAAACTCATAAAAATGTGGGCCCCCTCCAAGTACTGAGCCCCCCTGGAGATTTTAACTTGCAGATTTGTCCCCTCTGAGCCTCTAGCAATTCATCAACCACAGTTTTTTTTTCCTACCAGAATGTGGTTCCCAGAGAGGTTTCAACTCATGAGTTTCTGTTCCGGTGAGTTGTGATTCTCTGTATTTGCCTGTTTATCTCTCTAGTTTTGGGAGCAGCAGTTTGCCTTGTGACCTCACTTCTTTAATGGCTCTAAGAAGAGTTGAATTTTCAGCTTGTTCAGCTTTTTACTTGTTATAATGGAGTGGCAACTTCCAAACTCATTACATGCAGAAACAGAGCCTATATCATACTTTAAATCCTCAAGAGTTAAGAGTCTTTCATAAAATGTTGATTGATAGAGTGAGCTCCTGACAAAGTAGGTTTGTTAACCATAACCTAAGGTTCCAGAAAGAACAATGAAAAAAGAAGGAAAGAAGCAGCGGACAATTGTGTCAGGCAGGAGTAACCTCCTCAGACAGAAAAGGAATTGCTATTTTGTCAGGATGGCAGAAGGAGCTTGAAGTTTGGGGTTCTCTGAGTAATCTGATACACCTACGTGTCTCCATTTTAATACCTAGGATGCCACTCTCTTCCAACCATTGTTCTGATTGTCCGATAAAAGCCCAGATGATATTTCAAATTAAATTGAATAATTTAACAATTTACAGGAAAAAAATTATGATTGATTTTTTGTAGTTATTTCAGCACTGTGAAAGCAAGAGATGAGAAAGTTTTTAGTAAAGTCACAGAAAGTCCCTGGTTCTTCATCCATGATTTGAGTAATGTAGAGCACCAAATTTGTCAGTCTGTTACTTTAATCTCTCCAGTATACAGAGGAAGAGTCTTATGTCTTTTTTATTGTACATAGGCAGCAGTTACAAGATCTCAGAAGTCTTGCCTTCAGTCTATACTTTATTCTAGGGAATTATACTTGATAATTTAATTAACTATTTTATGTCTGACAATTATGGGTTGCCAGAGTTGCATGATCAAATATTAGTGAGATTTTCACTAATGTCAGATAACTATTTGCTAATTCTCATTTCCTTCAAATTCTGCTTTCTGCTAAAACTGTTGGTAACAATTACTACATTAGTGAAATTTCTTTATTTCAAGTGGCACAACCTGTTATAGGTAGTTTAAACACAAAATAAAGTCATTTTCAGATCAGACTGTATGTCAGGACTAGACAGTCAAGTTTGGAGGCATTGTAAGGAGCAACACTGACAAATTATTTCACAGAAGCAATCCATTGAAGCCCCACTGCTGCCACCTAAGAACACAGTCACCAGAGTACATCTCTGTATTCTGGGCTCTTGATGTTTAAAGTTCTGCCTCTTCTCTCACTGAAGACTAGACATCTCTGTCAATCCCTTGTTGGAAAGTGGTGATTGCTTCCTCATATTATCTACTTTTGAATCAAGGTCTCACAGGGGTGTATCTGAATGGCAGAGCCTGGAACACGTACATGACTGAAAGCTGGAGAAGTGAGTTGGGGATTTCTGCTTTGGGGATACAGATTCAGAGGCAAAAAGTCTCCAAGCATAAAAGGGATGTGGAAAAGGTTTAAGGCAGCCGAAAAGCATAATATTTGTCTCCTTTATGTACCATTTTCTAACACAAAATTAATTATTCAAAGTAATATGTTTTCATCATGACTTTCTTGTACATCTTTCCCCATTCTGCACCCCTGGAATTTGTAGACATCTTTCTTTTTTCTTGATGAGAAGAGGATAAGAATTAATTTATCCCTAAGATTGTTCACCACCTTCATCTTATTTGTTGCAGTAAGTCCACTTTCTTTCTAAAGGTATTCTTAAAATTTTAGGCTTCCCTCATCCATTTTGGATTAGTTATTTTTCAGGCTTACTGCCCAGCTGTCTTTCCTCACATTTCTTCCATTTGCTCCTGTGGTTTAGTTGCCCTATTTCTTGGATTTTATGTACCTTCTATTTTGGATTTCTTTTGTTTTTATACGCAGGTATACCTTGGAGATATTTTGGGTTCAGTTCCAGACCACCATAATAAAGCAAATATCACAGTAAAACAAGTCACAGGAATTTTTTGGTTTTCCAGTGCATATGAAAGTTATGTTTACACTATGCTGTATTCTGTTAAGTGTGCAATAGCATAATGTCTAAACAATATATACATACCTTAATTTTAAAATATTGCTAAAAAATGCTAATCATCATCTGAGCCTTCAGCTTCAGCAAGTCACAGTAGCAATATCAAAGATCACTGATCACAGATCACCATAACAAATGTAGTAATAGTGGGAAAGTTTGAAATATTGTGAGAATTGCCAAAATGTGACACAGAGACATGAAGTGAGCAAATGCTATTGGGAAAATGGTGCTCATAGACTTGCTCAGTGCAGGGTTGCCACAAACCTTGGGTTTGTAAAAAACATAGTATCTGCAAAGTGCAATAAAACGAGGTATGCTGTACTGATTTCACATACTTTTTATCATCCACAATCCCATAGTCTCATTCCTTCTTTTTTCCTTATAGGGTACAGCCATCTTCCTTCTTCCAGCACAAAAATATCATACCTCCCACAGCAAATATAAAGTCCATTCAGTGTTCTTCAACTAGTGTCAGTGCTTGGTTAGGAATTCGGGCTTCAACTCAAGAAGCAGAACCAGTTAGATAAATTTATATACACATACATACCTATATATACATACACATATTTATTGCAGGTAACTGGCTTACACAATCACAAAGGCTGGTTAAGCAGTCTTTTTAAAGCTGTATCTGTCTCCACATCTGATACTGGAGCTTGAAGTTCATAGTCAGGCAATTAGGAAGGGAAAATCACAAGCATGAGCTGGAACCCCATGAGAATGTGCTGAAACCCCAGAAAGATGAACTGAAACTCATGTCCATTCCTGCCCCCTTTGACTTGGTGAAAACGGTATACAGTAGAAGTCATTATTGCAGAGCTAAACACACACCTTGCCAAGGAAGCAGAAAAATACTGAAGGTGAATCCAGAAAAGGTAGAGAATTGCAGGTTACAATCCTGCTTCCTGCCTTTGAGATGAGTCAGCCAATCAGCAGCAATGTGGGTCAGTGACAAAAGAGCTGCTTCCTTTTTCTAGTTTTTCCAGATCTTGTGAGAATCTTCTTGTGGCTCACTCTAATTGGAAACTTACAAAAGGGGATTCTGGGTAATGTAGTTTTCGACTTAGGCAAGTGACCCATTACAAAGCCATCACAGTTCCCCCAAAATGATAAATAGTTTATCCTGAGATATTATCCACCACAGCTAGAAAAAAATCTTTAGCAAGGGGCCATCAATATGATCTCTCCATATGTCTAACAGAATAGTTAAGCCAAAAATGACAGTGATAGAATTTTCTATATGGATCTGTTTAAGTCTGGCTTTTAAAATATCTGCCAATGGAAATCCTTTTTGTTTAATCCTAGTTTTATATCAGTAACTTTTGAATCATACAGCTTCCATTGGCTCAAGACCTTGAGCAGAACCATGATGTTAGCATATACATAGTTTTTCTCCTTTTTACTTGCTGTGGTGGAAGAACCATCTTCTGATTTATCTAAAAGTGTCATCACATTATTATCTGATAATTTAAAATCACAGTAAATTATAATCTCTTTAGTTAGGATACTAGTCCTGATTTCTCCTGCTCTGATGGTATCATAAGCACTAAGACTTTATAGATGCATTAATAATCAAACTCACAGCTCGGTCTTGTCTACACAACCAGAGACTAATGAAAGTGAATTAAAGCTGAAAGCAATGGTTGGAATGGTTCTGGAATCATTCTGCTACTGCTTATATAGCCAGGGCCATTACATGGTGCTCCAAATGTGTAATCCAAAATGGAAGGGAAATGAGATTCAGCTGGTCTTCAAGAGACACAGGGGACCTGATGAAAGCATTGTAAACAAGCCAGTGGACTCCATCTATCACAAATTGTAAGACATTTTTTATTAAAACAAAGGCCCTGGCAGAGGAAGTGCCAAAATGCTGTTCTTTGATAATGAGATGGAGCTGATAGTTTGTTCAATTTACACATCAATTTGTTCAGAAGCTTTTTTTGAAAGGCAAGAATGTTTGAATACTAATCACTTATATTTGAAAGGTGCCTAAATCTCCAGCCAGAGTGTATTGTGAAGAGATTAAAATGTTCTTAATTTGGTAAAGGCTGAATTTACAGCAGTGAATTTGGAAAGCTAAAATGTAATCTCCTATGGATAAGGCTGTCATTGAAATATCAACATGACCATTTTAAGACCTTGACTTGTCACATCTTGCATTGGTTTTCATAAAAAACATATTTTCTTTCCTCTTTTTTAATTCTGAGAGTTGTTGGCACCACCCCCAACCAAATAGGTTTTAGATAAATTTAATTTTACAAAAAATAACTTGTATGCTTTTACCAAAGTGATTTTATGGCTCAGTCTCTCAAGAGATAACTATTTTAGTTGGTATTATGAAGCTAAATTTCTTGGAAAGCCTCTTTGAATACACTAAAATAGTAACTAATATATTCATTTTAAGAGCAAACCAGGTGTTAGCTGTATTCAAAACAGGTAGCAGAGAATGGGAACTCTAGGATATTTACCCCCATCAGACTAATTAGAAACTATATGTATTTTATTTATTTCAGTATTTTCATGGATAACTCTTTCTTGTAAATTAGTGACTCAGGTGGACGCTAGGTCTCTAGAGGTGGTTCAGGATGTCACCAAATTTAATTCAAATTTTACTAATAACATTTATACTATTAAAAATGTAATCTAAAATATAAATGTGCTGTGTAGCATAGTTTAGCATATTAAAGATGATCAGTATGCTAATTTTATGTTGGATTTCTTCATATTTATGCAGTTTTCAAGGAGAAAATCTTTTCTTGCCAATTCTTCCTAACTGAAGAATATCCTAAGATTGCAAGATAAACTATTAAAAACATTCTACCATAATCACCCACTTGTCCATGTGAGTAAGTCCAAATTTTAAATGCCTGTGTTCATCAAAAACTAACCTTGTCATTTCATTTACTTTCTAATAAGTAAATATCCATTTATCCTACATTGTTAAATAATATTAATAAAATTCTCCTTTTTGTCTCTTGATTTTTGGGATCCCACTTAACATTTCTTATAAAAAAGGATTTATGCTGCTGGGAACTGAAAATTTATGTTTTAAACTCTTTTAATGTTGAGAAAGTCAGTTACTCCTCTTTAAGCTCAAGGGCATGAAAAAGCCTCTCTTCCTGATTCCTTATGCCTTTGTTGCACTGGTTATACCCTCTGTAGTAGACTGTAGCCCTTTACATCCATTATAGCTATGTAATAGTAGGCCAAATAACCAGGGCTAGCAAATCAGTTCAGAATAACTGAGAGCTTTAGTGAAGAGGGGAGGCCATATTAACTTGAAAGCTCTTTCGCATAGGTATCCACCCAGTGCCTACAAAAAAACCAGGAGGTTGGGAATTGCCCCTTCCATGATGCAGGTGTGCAAATGGTTATCAGCTGCCACTTGAGTCACACAAAATACCAAGTGCTTTTCTGGATCTTACTCTCAGATAAATGAAACCGTAAGGACCTTGAGAAGGGATTCAAACCCTTCCAACCCCTGGACCTAGATAAAAATCCATTGCTTCTAGGGAAGGGTAGAGCAAAAGACTTCTCCCTTAGGGGAGAAGAAGGAAAATCACTTGGTCCCAGGCTCTGGCATTAACACAAAACAGAAGTCTGCTCAGTTAGAGCAGAAGCAGGAAATCTCACACCCAAGACCTAACACAGATACAGGTAGATCTTAGCTGTCAAATAGAGGAGGAGCAAAAATGCTTAAAAGGCCTCATATCCAAGGCCCAGAACAGGCCCACACAATATTGAAGCTGAACAACTTCAACAGAACTGAGTAGTTCCTTGCTGCACCATCATGAGCCCAGCAGTCTAGTAAAGAAGAATTAGAAAATGCTGTCTCTGTGGCACAGACATTCAGGACCTATTGAAAGCCAAGGGTGAAGTAGAAACACTGATATAAATGCACTGGTATCTCGGGCCTTATACTAAGCACAAGGTAATGGAAGCCTATGACCAGAGGAATTTGAAACCTATGAGGCACAGACAGCTATGGGACAATATTGAAGAATCTAACATAGATGTGATTAAAATCTAAAAAGACCAAGAGAGAAAGAACAGGACAGAAGGAATATTTGAAGAAGTAATGGCCAAGAATTTCTAAAATTAGTGAAATAAAATATTGAAGCTTAGAACAAATTAAAAAAAACAACACAGCACCTAGACACATTATAGCCAAACTTCTGAACACCAAAACTAAAGAAAATACCTTGAAAATATACAGAGGAAAAAAAGGAATTATTAGATTCAGAGAAACAGGGATGGAAAAAGGTATTCCATGCAAATGGAAATCAAAAGAAAGCTGGAGTAGCAATACTCATATCAGACAAAAGAGACTTTAAAATAAAGACTGTTGTAAGAGACAAAGAAGGACACTACATAATGATCAAGAGATCAATCCAAGAAGAAGATATACCAATTGTAAATATATATGCACCCAACTTAGAAGCACCTCAGTATATAAGACAAATGCTAGCAGCCAAAAAAGAAGAAATTGACAGTAACACAATAATAGTGGGGGACTTTAACACCCCACTTATATCAATGGACAGGTCATCCAGACAGAAATCAATAAGGAAACATAGGCCTTAAATGACACATTAGACCAGATGGACTTAATTGATGTTTATAGAGCACTCCATCTGAAAGAGGCAGAATGCATATTCTTTTGTGCACATGGAACATTCTCTAGGATAGATCACATGCTGAGCCATATAGCAAGCCTCGGTAAATTTAAGAAAATTGAAATCATATCAAGCGTCTTTTCTGACCATAATACTATGAGACTAGAAATCAACTACAATAAAAAAAAAACTGTAAAACACAGAAATGCATGGAGGCTAAACAATATGCTACTAAACAACCAAGAGATCAATTAAGAAATCAAAGAGGAAATCAAAAAATACCTACAGACAAATGAAAATAAAAACACAATGATCCAAAACCTTTGGGTTGTAGCAAAAGCAGTTCTAAGAGGGAAGTTTATTGCAATACAGTCTTACCACAGGAAACAAGAAAAATATCAAATAAACAACCTAACCTTACACCTAAAGCAACTAGAGAAAGAAGACCAAACAAAACCCAAAGTTAGTAGAAGGAAAGAAATCATAAAGATCAGAGCAGGCAGAAATAAATGCAATAGAGACAAAGAAAATGAAAGATCAATGAAACTAAAAGCTGGTTCTTTGAAAAGATTAACAAAATTGATAAAAACTTTAGTGGATTCATCAAGAAAGCACTAGGAAAGATAAAATTAAGGGTAAATATAGAAGACTTTTTTCTTTTTATTACTCTGAAAGATAATTAACAATTTAAAGTTTAAGGAGAACAGTGTATTTGGGGGTTATATAGCATCAGTGACTGGATTTCTTATTTAGTAAGCAACATTAGTAAGAGGTAAGATGTATTTGCTGGTTGTCCCATCCCATGTAATTGCCCCAAATTTCAAATCCTGATTCAGGCCTTGAATTTTTTTTTTTTTATTTTTATTGGAGTATAGTTGATTTACAATGTTGTGTTAGTTTCTGCTGTACAGCAAAGTGAGTCAGTTATACACACACATATATCCACTATTTTTTAGATTCTATTCCCATATAGGTCATTACAGAGTATTGAATAGAGTTTCCTGTGCTATACAATAGTTATCTATTTTTATATATAGTATTGTGTAAGTTTATCAATCTTTTTTTTATTTATAAATTTATTTTATTTTTGGCTGCACTGGGTCTTCATTTCTGCATGTGGGCTTTCTCTAGTTGCGGCAAGTGGAGGCTACTCTTCATTGCAGTGCACAGGCTTCTCATTGCGGTGGCTTCTCTTGTTGTGGAGCACAGGCTCTAGGCGTGCAGGCTTCAGTAGTTGTGGCACATGGGCTCAGTAGTTGTGGCTCGCGGGCTCTAGAGTGCAGGCTCAGTGGTTGTGGCGCGCAGGCTCAGTGGTTGTGGCGCACAGGCTTAGTTGTTGTGCAGAATGTGGGATCTTCCCGGACCAGGGCTCAAACCTGTGTCCCCTGCATGGGCAGGTGGATTCTTAACCACTGTGCCACCAGGGAAGCCCTATCAACCAATCTTTTTTTTTTTTTTTGCCTCTCACTGCTGTGGCCTCTCCCGCCACGGAGCACAGGCTCCGGACACGCAGGCTCAGCGGCCATGGCTCACGGGCACAGTCGCTCCGCGGCATGTGGGATCCTCCTGGACCGGGGCACGAACCCGCGTCCCCTGCATTGGCAGGCGGACACTCAACCACTGCGCCACCAGGGAAGCCCAACCAATCTTTTTTTGACGTATGAATGATTACAGTCTTAACTACTCTTTCTAGTACTTCCTCCCCTAAAAATTAATAACATTAGGACATCTTCAATATTGTGTGTTAAGTTGTTCTGGATAATTATAAATTGCAAGTTGTTCCATACTTGATTATGATAGCATGCTGACGAATTCACATATCCCTGTAGCAAAACATACATACATATTGAACACCATTTTATAAAAATCCATATTGTGTCTGATGGGACTCTGAGATAGGAATGGAAAAAATGGGGGCGAGTGCGAGCCCACGGCCAGTGGCCTGCTGAGCATCACCAGACTGGGGGCCAGGGCCCCCAGTCACTGCAGCCATTGGGGGCGGACAGGCAAGGAAACACCTGGTGTGAGCACCCTCTCCTTTGCACCGAGCTGGCCTGGGGGTCGCGGGACTTCCTGGGAGGGGCACTGGCACCCGCTGCCCCAGCCTTGGCCCCACTGCACCACATGCAGATGTGAGGCTGTGGCATCACTCCCATCTGGGCGCTGGGGCCCTAGAGGAAGAGGAGCCGAGTGTGCGAGAATGTGTGTATATGTTAAAAACAAAAAAGAAAAGAAATGGAAAAAAAGATAATTGCCAAGCCTGTTATAGTATATCCATCCAACTTGCCCTGTTGTACTTCTTTTGTACAGTCTTTATCCTGTGAGTACAGCTGAAGTAATGGGAACCACCATGATTCATCCACATAGTCTACTCTGTCTCCAGAAGATGCCTTGAGTTCTGGTACCACAGAACTGTTAGAGAGTTTTTGGAATCAGTACTCTACTTTCAAGCATTTGCCCAATTAGGGTAGTTATCTCGTGTTCCCTCCTGGGAATCTGTATTTCTTATAAGGAAATTGGAATAAGGTCATTAGCATGTTTCCGGGGAAATCAGGAGCCCCTTCTTCACTTGCCAGTGTGGAGTAATGCACATATCTCTGCTTCATCATCGCTTCCTTCCTCCATCTTTCCCTCCTTTTCTCCTTCTCCCCCTTCCTCTTTCCC
>NW_006787415.1:1839366-1844563 GCF_000442215.2 Lipotes vexillifer
CTTCTCCCCCTTCCCCTTTCCCTCTCTCTGCCTCTCTCTCTTAGTCTCTGTCTCTCATCATTCTAGTCCAGTGGATAAACTTTGAGATGTCAGTCTGAAGATCACTGCCAGACATGGGAAAATCTCACCAGTTTTTAATATCCAAATGATATACATGCATGAAGCTATGGCTTTGTCCTTGACTCTCTTCTTTTCCTCTGTAAGTAGAAGGATTAAATGATGCATTTTTTGTAACATATTTTTTATTTTTCTTTCTCTCTGCTAAACATTAATGTCTTTTATAAATGCTGGTAAAATTTTCTTTGACAAGTTTAAGCTATTATTTGCACTTAGTAACACACTTTCAAATGCATTTTTGTCACAGAAATGTGGTTTTGCTTTAGAGAGACCATTAGTCCTAGTGATCAGGGGCTTAGATCAGGACCCCAACTTCGTACTCCTAGCTCTTTTTGGAGCATTTTTCAGCAGTTTTAGTCCACATTTATTATTTGTCTGTATTCTGCCAAAAGCTGGAGAAACTGTTTTCAACAATTTATTTAACCCCCAGGACACCATAGAAAGTAGTCCATGTTGTGATCTCCATTTTACAATTGAAATTGAAGCTTGGATGAATTAAATAAGTTTCCTAAGATTACACAGTTAATAAATGATTTTAGGGGAAAAATGGCTTTTTTTTGGTCATCAAAAATCAATATACCTTCCTCTAATAATAGCCCTCACTTTTCAGATCATGTGTTTTTTAAGCTCTACAAGCCTGTGGTCATCTTGGCTGGATTATACTCTGAGTGAATATGGAGCTTTAACCATTTTCCACCAAATAAATAAAATCATAGCATGAAAGAGAACATGCCAAATGGTAAAGAAAATTCAGTCCTGTTAACACTGTTTGATCCCTGAATTCAGTTCTACCTGAATCCAGATTCCCCTGGTCTTTTTTTTAGCTTTATTAAATACAATTGACAAATGAAAATTGTTTATATTTAACATGTGTAATGTGATGTTTTGATACACATATATATGGTGACATTATTTCCACAAACTAATTAACATATCCATTACTTCACATAGGTACCTTTTTTGTTGTTGTTGTGAGAACATTTCAGGTCTCTTAGCAAATTTCAAGTATATAATGCAGTACTGTTAACTATGGTCACCATGCTGTACATTATATCTCCTAAATTTATTCATTTCATATAACTGAAACTGTGAAAATAGGGTAAACATACAATGGCATATTATTCAACCTTAAAAAAGAAGGAGATCCTGCCATTTGTGACAGTATGGGTGAACCTGAAGGACATTATGCCTAGTAAAATAAGTCAGAGGAAGACAAATACTGTATGACTTCATTTGTTTGTGGAATCTAAAAAAGCCAAATTCATAGAAGCAGAAAGTAGAACCATGGTTGCCATGGGCTAGGGGTGGGGAAAATAGATGTTGATCAAGGGGAATAAAGTTTCAATTATACTGAAAATTTTCAATTATTTGAACAAATGGATTTCTAAAAACTGCTTAGGCTACTTTAAACTGTGTTTTCTATCACTTGTAATGATACAGTATTGGAGCCAGGACTTGAACCCAGATTTGCAGGACTCCAAAATTTTTGCTATAATCCATATGCTGTAGTGCCTCTCAATGGGTGTTACAGTGAGGACAGAGGTGGAACTTCAAGGGAACCTTCACCAATATCTAGTGACTTACAAGTAAAAGATACTCTGTAATTTCCTTCTCTATTAATAATGAGAAAATTGTCTTTTACAAATTCAAATGCATCCAATTTATTGAGGAAGTGCAAAATTATTAGATATCTTTCTCAGAGAGATGACCTATGAGTGACTTTTTTTTATTACAAATGCCATTATACATTTTCTGTAGATTTGAGGCATATTTTGCTTAAAAGTCTCCAATAAAGAGAGATCTCAATGTCATTCTCATCTTTTTCCAAAAATAATCCTCTGATATGTCTCCATTTTTTCCCTAGGTCGAATTACGTAAATGTTTCTTAAAGGGAGTTACACATATGGCCCATTTGTTTTACTTCTTTCTAGTGCCAAGTAAATATATTCTAGTGATGGGACAAATGACTCTTTTCTCCTCCCCTCCCCCTACTAAAAGGAAGTCACTTGGTTCAAACTCTGGACCTGACCCATGCATCTAAACCATGAGGATAAATTGGAACCAAAGGAAAAAAGACTGCTCTCAAATACACAGCCTTTAACAAAGCTGATGAAAGATTCGTTTTTCACTTGGCAAGTGGAGAATTTGCTACTTACTATGCTGGATGAAAACATAGTGTGTGTTGATATTTGAGTGATACTCATACTTACTGACTCGGAAATGAATAAAGTTCCTGTGATTTTTTTGCCATGTGCCCATTTAAAGACATTCATGCATTAGTGCCCTTGGCACAGAAATACCCAATAGCAAACCTTGTGCCTCATGCGCTATACCTACCTTAGGCACACTGCTAGACTGCTCCTGGTATGGCGTCTCTGAAGTTAGTGCCAGCTACTTAGTGGGCAGTGAGTAAACACAGGAATAATTCTGTCTGAAAACAAGGCAGCAACATAAAGCAGCATAAATATTGGGCTGGCCAGAAAGTTAATTCAGTTAGTGAATATGCTGTTCAATAAAGTTCTTGGTGAAAATGAAAAATGTCTTTTATTTTTACTTAAAACCAAACGAACTTTTTGGCCAGTGCAATATAAAGTTGAGAGCTCTCAGAAAAAAGCCCCAAGACACAGAACTGCCTGATAAAACAGACTTAACAACTACCTTTGATTTCATTTGTATTTTTTGTCTTCAGACCACCAAATTTCAGCACCTCACTGCTGCTTTGAGCATCAGTTCTACCTCCGAGTAGGCTGAGGGGATCCTAAATTGTATTTTTCACAGTTAAAGACTAAATTTCACCTTGATATTCCTTGAGCATGATAACAGTTCTTTATCTAGGTCAGTTTGAGGTATGGGAGTTGGGAGAGAGTAGAGGGAAGCTACAGAAACTTTGCAGGGTGGAATAGAGGCAAGAGGCCAAGACTTGCTTATGCAAAATACCAATGGACACTTAATTGCCTGGAGACTTGTTCCTCAATATTAACTTTGTACCCTTACCTAGGGGAAAAGGAGAATGGCACTTATTCATTGGCCTATTTATTGAGAGTCTCCTATGAGCAGTCACTAAAGTATAGGTAGTAGGGTGGAGGTTTAGAGCTCTAGAGTGGAAAAGAAGAAAAGCTCAAAACAATATTAAAATGTGGTCTGTATCCCTAAGAAGTAACAATGAAATGAGAAAGTGAAACATCAATAAATTTTCAAAGAATCAGTTGTGCAGCAAACATTCAGTTTGTTAAGTGTCCTCTGTGAAGGGTTGGCCAGGACTGGATCTTATATAGGATTACATAGTTTCAAATCCCATCATGGCTGTGGACCTTAGAAGGATGAGTCTGAACATCAAACAATTCACTTTGTTGTTCAGGTTCTGATGGTATTATGTATATTAAAAGTCTGTGAGTAAAAAGAAAGGAGGTGGAGGTAGTATGGCCACAGGAAGGATGAATTATCTAATGACCTTTCTTGGGTGAAGCTGTTGAGATGCTGAGCATGCTGAGAATAGTACATGCTAGTAATCTGCAGTTCATTCCACAAAAAATAAAGAATTTCTTATTAGAAAGTAACTTTAAATACAGTGCTAACCTTTAGGAAGGTCATCTTTGTTAATTCACAACAAATAAAAACACGAGCCATGACCATTCAGCACTTATAAAGGCTAAGTAATCTCAAATAAAATTACTGATTAGCTGAATGCTTAAGCAATTTTGGATTGCTGGAGTGAATCAAAGAATACTTATAATGTAAGCTCATTATTTTCACAAGAGAGAGGTGCTGATTTAATTCAAGTGTTCTCCAGTTCATTTAAATCTCACCTTCTTTTATTACTTTGGATTACTAGATGCTTCTGCTAATCCCATTTGGTAAACTGCATCTAGTCTTGTAAATTTAACCTTTTTGTCAACTGCCTTTGCTATTAAAAATTCTATAACTATAAATCACTTGAATCATGAGGAATCATTAAAAATGTTTTGTCCTTAGAAGTTCCTCTTCTCTCCATCTATAGTATCTCACAATATACAAAATAAGTTAGAAACTTATATATGATTTTAATATTTTTGATGGTTTATATATGATGGATTACATGTAATTTTATATTTATGATGGTTACTAAGTATGATATAACTCATTCCAGGTTTAATAGATATCATGGCTCAGTTTTAATTTTATAGTTTGGGATTTTTATGGGAGATTTGGGGGAAAACTTTAATATTAATCTCTTATCCTGCCATTTAATGTTTCCCTTCTTATGGCAAAGAGGATATTTTAAATTGCAAACATTGCTCTAAGAAAGAGTTCCCCTTTTTTCTGTAAAATACATGGAAGTTCACATGGAGGAATGTTGGATATTATGGATGTATCTCCTGGCTTTGAGATTCTCAGTTCCAGAATCCCATGATTACTCTATCTAAATCCATTTGGGAAAATACCTATTTCTCTGTTTAAGAAATTACTTAGGACTTTACAGTAAACAACATTGTGGCAGTGTATTAATTTTACCACTTGCCTTACCTCTGTTCTCTTAGACCATAGACAAGTTGTAAATATAGAATGGCACATTGAGTTCAATTGTTTAGGCAGATAGAGGTTATGATCCACCCTCTCCTCATTTTGTCTGCCCCCACCATATCAAAATAGCAACAGCTTGGGGCCTGAAGCTGCATGGATCATTGAATTTGCTACTGCTAGGCAGAGATGCTGGAGAATGTCATGAATAATAGCTGAATATGGTTTACATGTTCTTTTTAATATGAAGTAATAAGAAATATAAATCCTTTAATTGTTTCCTATCTGTTAGTGTCCTGAAATTGTTGATTCACAGCAAGTAGAAAAATCACAGTGAGGTTTGTCCCAGAATGAGGAGCAGCTTTGAAACAAAGATTAAAATCCTAAATGAGTGTCTTTCAATAATGTAATTCTGTTATTATAACCACTGCTTTGCCTCATAAGAATACAGTTATTCACTAAGGTTCTATAGAAGAGAGAAAAATAAATGTATAAATGTTTAGATTTATCCCATTTCATACCTCATCTAACATGGTTTATTCTCAAATTACTATTAACATGGTGTTTTTGCTAGCACTCTTTC
>NW_006787415.1:1844582-1847487 GCF_000442215.2 Lipotes vexillifer
CTCTTTCCCCAAGAGATTGAATTGTAGAGGTAACACTGATTGGAATGAATTTCCATTTTAAAGTAAGAACAGATTCTTGGATCTTATAATTAATAACGGTCCAATGTACACTGAGTCTGCACCAAAACAAAGGAAAAAAAGAAAAAAATGTAGTCTTGGGGAGATTTAGGCTTCAAATTTTTTTTTTTCTATTTCAATCACCTGAAATTTTCAGCCAGAAGGAGAATTTTATTAAGATCTGAGTTATCTCTCATTTGATCTGGCCATCTATATACCATTGTCATTTCAAATATCCATTTCATTTTGAGTATTTAGACACAGGTTTTGTTTACATGTACATGACAAAATTTAGGACATTGTTAAAATATTAAGCTGGCTGGCTTTACATCATAGCATAGTTGATTTGATCTATTGTGTTGTTTAATTTAACCAAAAACCAATATTAAAAACAAGCATGTCTAGAGTAGCTTTTAATTTTCTCAGAAAACTTGACTATTTTCATGAAATTGCAAAAACTTGCAATATTCTTTCACACCTCACTTTTCTCATTTAAAAATGAGCAAAGGGGGCTTCCCTGGTGGCGCTGTGGTTGAGAGTCTACCTGCCGATGCAGGGGACACGGGTTCGTGCCCCGGTCTGGGAAGATCCCACATGCTGCAGAGCAGCTGGGCTCGTGAGCCATGGCCGCTGAGCCTGCGCGTCCTAAGCCTTTGCTCTGCAACGGGAGAGGCCACAACAGTGAGAGGCCCGCGTACCGCAAAAAAAAAAAAAAAAATTGAGCAAAGGCTATTTATAGACATGTTTTTAATAGTTCACTGACAAATAAAGTAACTTTTAAAAATTTATTTATTTTTGGCTGCGTTGGGTCTTCATTGCCTCGTGCAGGCTTTCTCTAGTTGCAGCGAGTGGGGGGCTACTCTTTGTTGCGGTGCGAGGGCTTCTCATTGCGGTGTCTTCTCTTGTTGCGGAGCACGGGCTCTAGACGTGCGGGCTTTAGTAGTTGTGGCCCGTGGGCTCTAGAGCGCAGGCTCAGTAGTTGTGGTGCATGGGCTTAGTTGCTCCACAGCATGTGGGATCTTCCCGCACCAGGGCTCGAACCCGCGTCCCCTGCATTGGCAGGCGGATTCTTAACCACTGCGCCACCAGGGAAGCCCTCACTTTTAAATTATGAGGCAAAATGTGAAATTAATATATGAAATTTGATTTTTTAAAGGGTTCATTTTTCTCAAATATAATTATAAAAATCAACCTGGTTTGAAAGTAGCTAGTGCCTTTTACCATCCTAAGAATGGACATTTTGGAAAGCCTTTGTATGTTCTTGATTGGTACATCAAAGATTACTGAGGTCTGCAGAATAGTGATATATTAAATTATGTATTACCTTCACCATTTTCCAGCTTTATTGAGATATATTTGACAAATAAAAATTATATATATTTGAAGTGTACAACATGATGTTTTAATATATGTATACATTGTGAAATGATTCCCATAATCAAGTTAATTAACATATCCATCACATCACATAGTTACCATTTTTTTGTGATAAGAATAGTTAAGATCTACTTTCTTAGCAAATTTCAAGTATACAGTACTGTACTATTATTAGCTCTAGTCACCATGCTGTACATTAGATCCCCAGAATTTACTCATAACTGGAAGTTTGTAGCCTTTGACCAGCATCTCCCCATTTCCCATACCCCCCAGCCCCTGGCAGTCACAATTCTATTCTTCACTCCTGTAAGTTCAACTTTTTAAAGATTCCATATATAAGTGAGATCATAAAATGTTTGTCTTTCTGTGGCTGGCTTATTTCATTTAGCATAATATCCTCCACGTTCATCCATGTTGTCACAAATGGCAAAATTTTCTTCTTTCTTATGCCTGAATAATAGTCCTGTGTGTGTGTGTGTGTGTGTGTGCGTGCGTGTGCGCATGCATGTGTGCCCACACATGCGCACGCATAGGCATACACCAGATTTTCCTCATCCATTCATCTTTCTATGGACACTGATGTTGTTTTCATATCTTGGCTACTGCGGATAGTGTTGAACTGAACACAGGTGCGTAGATATTTGAGATACTCATTTCATTTCCTTGGATTATATACCCAGAAGTGGGATTGCTGGATCATATGGTAGTTTTGTTTTTAAGTTTTTGAGGAATATCTGTACTGTTTTTCATTATGGTTGTTCCAATTAACCATCACCATTGAACCTAAAATTGTGTTGCTTGACTGTGTCTTTGTTTAAATACTTATATTGCATCTTGTCTCAAAAAATTTTAAGAGGAAATATCAGTATGATTTACATTGAAATATTTTTTCAGAGTGCTTCAGAAGGCTATATATTGGTAAATGTACCAAAAATCTGTTTATTTGTTAACAAATACTACTTGATGACCTATTATGTACAAGAAACCATGCTAAGTGAAGGAAATATAGTAGTGAATCAAGTAGATGTGGTTCCTGCTCTCACAGAATAAAAGGCAAAAACATAATAGCTATCAAATGAAAAAGTCTTTATAAATAGTGGTAAATACTATGAAAGCAATGAAAAAATGGAGAAAATGAAAAACAGCTACTTTATATGAGAAAAAGCCTCTGAGGAGTGGATGTTTAAGCTGAGAATTGAATAATTAGAAGGTGATAACCATGTGAAAACTGGAGTGAAATGAATGATAAACAAAAGAACTCAGGAAAGAAAATTGTGGCATGAGCATAGTGATCAATGAAGGTGTATTAAATGATAAGGATGGAGAAATAGATCATGGTGAGAGCAAGAAGGATCAGGAGTTGCAGGAAGTCATTGGAATTTTTATTCCCAGTGTAATGGAAGCCTTTAAGGGGTTTTAAGTAGCAAAGGGATAGGATCTTTTTTACATTTTAAGATGATATATAGGGAAA
>NW_006787415.1:1847500-1869189 GCF_000442215.2 Lipotes vexillifer
GAAAGATTAGAGGTGACAAGGGGACCAGGTGAGGAGTGGCTGCAGAAGTTCAGATGAGAAATGATATAACTGATAAATGTGGTAGCTATGGACATAGGAAGGTAGAGATGTTCATAATATACTTTAGAGGTAAATTAAAACTTGATGACAAATTGGATGTAGAAGTAAGCAGGGGTTGGCAACAAACTAGAAAAAAGTAGACTTCTGCCTTAAGAAACTAGGTATGTGGTGGAACATTTACTGATATGTGGGTATTTGAATGAAAATGAAGTGTTATCTTTTGCATGTTGAGTTTGACAGATTTGAAGTGTTAAATTATAAATTCATGTGAAAATGGGAATTTTGAACCCAGAGGAGTGACTTGGGCTACAAATATATATTATTATCAATATGTAGATTTTATTTGAAGGAATTCTCTTTTCTACTGATAATATGATTATGTGTTCATGACTAGGTACACTTCCACTGAAAGACATGAGGCATAAACTCCTATTTCCAGTTGTTTATCTTTCTATTTGTTTATCTTTTTATTAATCTTTTCTATAACCACCCTTACCAGTCTTTTTATATTACTGAATATACTGTGTACCTCGCTTCTGTATCAGCCACCTAGAAGTCAACAGCCTTCCTCACATTTACATTCGTCATCTCCCATACATACAGAAGCCATATTCAGAGGTCTCAGGCCACCATTTCAGACAGCCCCTGTCAGGCTTTTGCAGATGTTATCATAGAGCCCTTACTTTTCTTTACTTACCTTAGGTCAATTATTTGATATAGTAATGAATAAGTTGCTTCTTCAGAATTACCTGTTTTATTTATTTCCAATCCATTTTATTGTCTCCTGTGTCCCATTGTGAGCTGATCGAATCAGCCAATTGGCTAATATTTGGTTCTCATGAGTTAAAATGTTATCTTAAAGCAGATACCTGCTTGTTCTGATCAGCCTGGCTCCAGTTGTGTTACTTCTTATAGATGACCATGATTCACCTCTAGCCCTGAGTCCCCCAAATTCCTCTCCCTCTTTTAATTATTTAACTCCACCCTTCAAGACCCAGGCAGGCATTCACCCTCCCTGAAACCAAATCGAAACCAAATTGTATCGATGTCTTTCTTCCTAAATTTTCTAAGGCCCTTGCTGAGTATTTATTTAATTCTTGCTCCTTTTTGTTTTTCCAAATGCTTGATTTCATTTTCTGGGAAATCTTTTTGATTTGAATAATGACTTACAACTCATTATTTCTCTTGGAACGTGCATAGCACATTGCTGAGTTTAAGATGTTCAACAAACAGTAACTGAACAAAACTTTAACAGGTGCTTATTAGAAATATTAAATGAAGTGATATTTAGGCAGAAATTTCAATTCATTGTAATTGCTGGAAATATTTAGCAGTTGATAGGCTTCTTGACACTTTTTCATTAAAACTGTATTTGTGGTTACTTAGAATTTTCACAAGGACAGTTTTACACAGAATTATACAGAATAATGCAAGACACAATTTTGAGACAAAACAGTTCAAGGCATGCAGAAATGGAATTTTTCCATTTTTTAAGGTGGATGGTGAAATTATGGTACCAAATGTAAAGTCTCCATGGAATAGTCTAAAAGACAAACTTCCATTTCACCATTGCTTTTGTTTCTATTATCAAATATCTTCTTGATTCTGAATACTTACTGAGTTCAACAATTAGTCAGAATTTCTTGGAACTATTAATTTTATATTAATTCTAGCCATTTTTTCTTTTCCCTTGTACTTATATGCTGGTTTAACAAATAGTCTATTAACAAATAGACTATCATACAAACAAAACCCCCAATTATTCCATGAGACATTTTTCGAATAGCAATTCACAGTAACAAGGATATTACACAGTAAATTGATTTGGGTCACCCACTAATTAGCTGGAATAGAGTCTCAGATTTTGTTTAAATAGATAATATGTGATCATTATTTCCCTGAAAAGAAATCAGCAACATTTATCACGTGGTAAGTTAATACACACACAGGGAAAGGCACTAGGGATACAAAAACTGAATGAAATACTTTATCAGCACTTATGAGCTCAAAGGGGAAATAGATAAGCAAACAACCATAATATCATACAAGTGCAATTACAGGAACATGTATAAATTGTTTAAGAAATCGGGAGTATGCCTAGGAAGCTAGCCTTGAAGGGTAAGTCAGAATTCATCAGGAGGATAAGGAGAACAGCACATGGAGAGAGCAACGTGAGCAAAAGTACAGATACAGCCACAGAGGAAAAGCTGGTGCCTGGCCCACCTTCCTTCTTTTCCCTCTCCCACCTGTACACTCTATCCAGCCCCATTCTCTAATACAACTTCTCTTCCTTGGTCTTTTATATAACCTAGGGATGATCACACTGGAGATTTGGTCTACATTTCTGAAGGTGGACCTGGGGAAGGGGCTGGTACACGCCTTGGATATGGGCTTGGCACCATTTGGGCAAGGAATTCCAGCATCTCAGTCACCAGAAACATGGTGTAGAACTGGGGAAACATACAGTATCACAGTGAACTTGTCCCTTGGCCTCCCAACTCTTAGCATAATGAGAGGAAGACAAGGGAAGGGCCATTTCAAGTACCGTAACCAAGCCAAGGACCCCTCTTGCCTTGGTTCAAGGATTGTACTGGCTGCAATCATCTATGTTTTCTCTGCTTATGGGAAGTATCAGTGTAAATGCAGACCCCTACTCCTGAAGATATTTTTCCAGGTTCTAATATTGGTATTATTGTATTCTCCAAAATAGGATGGTCAGTAAAGTGAATAATGAGCAAACTTATTTAAAATAAGTGAAAAAAAGGTAGCCCTACCACTAGTTTATCTTAATTTTGAAGATTATGTTTAGTTTCCTCTTGTAACTTAATAGAACTAAATGTAACAAGATGTTTTTCTGAATTTGTAGCAGAGTGTGACACTTTTCTCTAAAAGTTCTGATAGTTAATAATCTTGTCTGTGACCTTCTTTGCAGGAAACCAGTTCAATTAACTGCTGTATTAAAAAGTCATTTGCTGTGAAAAGAGAGTTCTCATCTTGATTCCATCTCATTTTCATAATCCTTTGAAACACATTACACATAATGGAAAACAAATAAATACACCAGATAATTTATTGAACCAAACAGCAGTTCGTCCCTTTTCTCACATATATTTATCTTGCCATTCCTTCTTGAACATTTTATCTGCTGGGTGAATGCTTTATTTTTTAATTATTTTGAGGAAAGCTTAACAGAGATAAGAATAATCCAATTAAAATAGTCTTGTTCTTGCAACTTTGTTACCTGTTGTAGAAATGTAATTCTTCTATAACTTTGGTGGATAAATATGTTAATAAGAGATTTTACTGAGAAAAATTAAAGCTAAAGAAAGAGATATTCCCTAGACATGATAGCCTTCTCTATAAATGATAATTTCTTACAATTTTTTTCAAGAAAATTCTAACATGTACCCAGTGATTAAATTCCATGGTTTTCAAATAAAATATCTTTGATATGAATAACCAGAGAAGCTCAGCCAGTATCCTATTGCACTTTTTACCATCAGTTAACATTTATTTTTCAGGTAATGGCATCTATTATTATTGGTTTTAAATATCTGAGCATTGTTAAACATTAACAGTTAACTAACAATAATAACTGATATTAATTAATGTTTATTATCTAAATAATTATTTAGAAATCTTATTTCTATGTGAAATAGAATTTTTCATGTAAACTTACAGATTTTTACCTTTGACCATTTTTAGTGTAATGAAAATTACATAAATATCTTGAAAAAATATGCTGATACATTTTTAATATAAACAGCAAGCACAGAAAACACAGATACACATGAATCACGCACATGCAGAAAACAGGCTGCCCAAACCAGAAAGTTACCTGGGTTTGACTGATTCTTAAGAATATTTTTGTTGCTTTCCTTTGATTTCAACTATTAATGTGCAAGGCCCAGAGCTCCTGGTAATGATGTTCTATGCATAGCTGGTGTCCTTTAATATAAAGTTGTTGAACCATCTATGAGCTATATCCTGGCAAAAGACACTGTGAGGAGCACTTAGTTTATATTTCTTTGGAGTTATTCCCATATCCTTGATGGAGATTTGCCCATGACTATCAAACTTCATCTGGGGAAATGAACTCTATTTTAAGTTCACAGTGTGATGGATTTGGAGAATGAACAAATCTGGAAGGACTTATAAACAGATTCTGTTTTAAATCATGGGCATGTAGCAGGGGATAAAGTGGCAATAAATTCTAAGCTTCTGCATCACATTTGGCACGATTGTGAAAGCTAAAGCAGAAGGAAAGTTTAAGATTTCTCAGAGAAAACAGAGAGGAGCAGAAGGCAGAAAACCAGAGGATTAACACCATGTAAAGGACAGGCTGAGGAGAAGGAGACCTCTAAGACAGAGCAAAGACTGAGGGAAGAGAGGTTTATGTGAAGGAAGGAGTGGTGAATGGTGCGAAATGCCGTTGAATGGTTAAGGAAAAGGAACTGAAAATTTTCCTCTGTGTTTATGAATTTGGAAATTTGGTTGATTTTATAGACAGATTTCAGTGGAGTGATAAACAGCAAATGTAGAATGTCTGAGGGCCTCAAATGAGATAAGAAAAAAAAATGTTCTGAGAAAGACAGTGCAAGGTCAAGAATTAGATTTGTTAAGTTTGAAAGAGTTAGCTCCTTGAGAGAATGAGTTCCATCATGTCTTTTTTTTAGCATTGACTCTATTATAGAGCTTTACATTTTTAACAGAAAATTTAATTTTTACGTAAATTTTACTCTATATTACATACCTTTTAAAAGTCATACTGTAAACAGACCACTCTGTTTCTTTTTCAGTTTGAATAAGTTATTTAGCAAAACTTTTCTTAACATATGTACCTTATCCAACTTAATGTCGTATCTAATGAATTTATAGTTTTAAGTAAGATTTAGCTCTGATTCAAATGTTTTATGATTTGTTTGTTTGCTTACTTACAGTAATATTACTATAGTAAAGATCCTGAAGAATAATAGAAATGTGTTTCTGGCTAACCATACATTTTGTGTGGAGTGTACTTAGAACTACAAACATTAGTGGTATCTATAAATTCATCAGTGTATCAATTTTTTTAACAAAGATGTGTATCAGAGTTTTTCCCATACCCACAATACCAAAACCTTCCTACAATTTGATTTTCATGATGTGTTGTAATCCATACTTTAATTCTGTTACTTTTGCCTTACTTTAAAACAGTGAGAAAAGCATAATTCTAAAGCATAAGCTGGACCTTAGATGCTGACGTATTTATTGGCTTCCATTATATGCCTCACCTTTATTTCCGGAAATTAAATTATTATTTGATAAAGTTAAGGGCCATACAGTCTCACATGGTCATCACTGATGTTTGTGATCTGAAAGGTGGAAGGGGAAGGAGGGCAGCTAATACAATCTGCGAATTCATTCATTCTGCACATGTCTGAGCCCAGTGAGCCTTAGGAGAAAAAAAAAGTCATTACAAACTGTGACTAATGGCTAATCTCCAGAGCAAAAAACCCCAAGTGATTCAATAACAAGACCCATCTCTTATTCTCTCAGAGTATCAGATGAGGAAGTAAGACAAAGAATCTAGGTCTGCCATTTTACATTGGAGAATTTGGATAAGAAAGTTGTGAAAAGAAAAGATTTTGAGAGAAATTCCTTTCTTTTTTTTTTTGGTAAATTCTCCGGCTGTTGCCTGGAGAGCTAGAGCAGGCAAAGTCTTAGATTTGCGATGAGTGGGCACTGAACTGAGGATATATGGACAAAGTAGAATGCAGATTATTTGCATTTGGACAGTAGTCATGAATAAAAATATGAAAAATAAGTCTCTATGCTAAGTTAAACAGGACAGGTTTGCATGATTTTAGGTGAAAGGAGGTCAGTCCTATCTCCTGTTTGTCCTCAGTCACACAGTGCACTCATCAAAGGGCATTGATTCTTTTTTTAATTAGTTAATTATATAATTTTTATTGGAGTAGAGTTGATTTACAATGTTGTGTTAGTTTCAGGTGTACAGCAAAGAGAATCAGTTATACATATACATATATCCACACTTTTTTAGATTCTTTTCCCATATAGACCCTTACAGAGTATTGACTAGAGTTCCCTGTGCTATACAATAGGTCCTTATTGTTTATCTATTTTATATATAGTAGGGCATTGATTCTTGTGTGATCAACAGAGCCGTGGGATTTTCCGACGGGGTTTTACATTAAACTTCTATATGTTTTAGGACTTAATTTTGCTCCTGTTATCTCCTAACATTTTATATGCAATATATGTAGTGCTACCCACTGTTAGTTACTTGTTACTGATTTCTGTCATCATTTCATCTAACCTAAATGTTTATACAAGTGAATAAAAGCTCTATAATATGGGAGTGAAATGAGGGAAGCTCTACCTGAGGAATGATATGTGTTTCTTAGAAAATATGTGTGTTCATAGAATTTCTAGGTACTAACAACTTAGTAAGTTTCCTAGAGTTTGACTTTGATGACCATATTGAAATCCATGATCTTATCAGTACTTATCGTTCTTTTGTTCCCCTTAATTTATCAAAGTGGCTTAAATCACAATTCTAGTGCCAATTGTATTATGACTTTTTTAAAGTCTGGTACAAACAAGAATTTTTTAGAAATGCAGGGCATATGGCTTTGTGTTACTCCTTTATAAGCCTAGATTTACTGTAATACTTTATAATCTGTCCCCCAAATCAAGACTCTACTACTTATCATATACTGAAATACATATAAATTGAGCATATAGGCTATTTCTCATTTTATATCTCCATTTAATAGCAAAAAATCACGTGGAAGCTCAAAGCATTGAGGTTTGAGAGAGATGAACAATTTACTGACAGTGATGACAAGACACAATGCTTGGAAAATCATGTATGTGTATTCTTCACATAGTTCATAAGAAAATGAAGATTTAACTGCCATTGCTGCTAGTGTTTTAATTAGAGCAGATTCTTGGCCTTCAGTATGACCTCCTTTCTTCTATACAGAAGGAACTAGCTTTTAGCTTTTACTCTCTTTGAAGGAAATTCACTGTAGAAAACCTATGGAAAGTTGAATTGGTTTTTCTTTTTTTTAATTTTATTATTATTATTATTATTATTATTAACATCTTTATTGGAGTATAATTGCTTTACAATGGTGTGTTAGTTTCTGCTTTATAACAAAGTGAATCAATTATACATATACGTATGTTCCCATATCTCTTCCCTCTTGCGTTTCCCACCCTCCCACCCTCCCTATCCCACCCCTCCAGGGGGACTCAAAGCACCAAGCTGATCTCCCTGAGCTATGCGGCTGCTTCCCACTAGCTATCTACCTTACATTTGGTAGTGTATATATGTCCATGCCTCTCTCTCACTTTGTCACAGCTTACCCTTCCCCCTCCCCATATCCTCAAGTCCATTCTCTAGTAGGTCTGTGTCTTTATTCCTGTCTAACCCCTAGATTCTTCATGACATTTCTTTTTCCTTAAATTCCATATATATGTGTTAGCATACGGTATTTGTCTTTCTCTTTCTGACTGACTTCACTCTGTATGACAGACTCTAGGTCTATCCACATCATTACAGATAGCTCAGTTTCATTTCTTTTTATGGCTGAGTAATATTCCATTGTATATATGTGCCACATCTTCTTTATCCATTCATCCGATGATGGACACTTAGGTTGTTTCCATGTCCTGGCTATTGTAAATAGAGCTGCAATGAACATTTTGGTACATGACTCTTTTTGAATTATGGTTTTCTCAGGGTATATGCCCAGTAGTGGGATTGCTGGGTCATATGGTAGTTCTATTTGTAGTTTTTTAAGGAACCTCCATACTGTTCTCCACAGTGGCTGTATCAATTTACATTCCCACCAACAGTGCAAGAGGGTTCCCTTTTCTCCACACCCTCTCCAGCATTTATTGTTTCTAGATTTTTTGATGATGGTTATTCTGACTGGTGTGAGATGATATCTCATTGTAGTTTTGATTTTCATTTCTCTAATGATTAATGAAGTTGAGCATTCTTTCATGTGTTTGTTGGCAGTCTGTATATCTTCTTTGGAGAAATGTCTATTTAGGTCTTTGGCCCATTTTTGGATTGTGTTTTTTTTTTTTTTAATTGAGCTGCATGAGCTGCTTATAAATTTTGGAGATTAATCCTTTGTCAGAGTTGATTCATTTGCAAATATTTTCTCCCATTCTGAGGGCTGTCTTTTGGTCTTGTTTATGGTTTCCTTTGCTGTGCAAAAGCTTTGAAGTTTCATTAGGTCCCATTTGTTTATTTTTGTTTTTATCTCCATTACTCTAGGAGATGGGTCAAGAAGGATCTTGCTGTGATTTATGTCATAGAGTGTTCTGCCTATGTTTTCCTCTAAGAGTTTGATAGTTTCTGGCCTTACATTTAGGTCTTTAATCCATTTTGAGCTTATTTTTGTGTATGGTGTTAGGGAGTGATCTAATCTCATACTTTTACATGTACCTGTCCAGTTTTCCCAGCACCACTTATTGAAGAGGCTGTCCTTTCTCCACTGTATATTCCTGCCACCTTTATCAAAGATAAGGTGACCATATGTGCATGGGTTTATCTCTGGGCTTTCTATCCTATTCCATTGATCTATCTTTCTGTTTTTGTGCCAGTACCATACTGTCTTGATTACTGTAGCTTTGTAGTATAGTCTGAAGTCAGGCAGCCTGATTCCTCCAGCTCCATTTTTTGTTCTCAAGATTGCTTTGGCTATTCGGGGTCTTTTGTGTTTCCATACAAATTGTGAAATTTTTTGTTCTAGTTCTGTGAAAAATGCCAGTGGTAGTTTGATAGGGATTGCATTGAATCTATAGATTGCTTTGGGAAGTAGAGTCATTTTCACAATGTTGATTCTTCCAATCCAAGAACATGGTATATCTCTCCATCTGTTTGTATCATCTTTAATTTCTTTCATCAGTGTCTTATAATTTTCTGCATACAGGTCTTTTGGGTCCTTAGGTAGGTTTATTCCTAGGTATTTTATTCTGTTTGTTGCAGTGGTAAATGGGAGTGTTTTCTTGATTTCACTTTCAGATTTATCATCATTAGTGTATAGGAATGCCAGAGATTTCTGTGCATTAATTTTATATCCTGCTACTTTACCAAATTAATTGATTAGCTCTAGTAGTTTTCTGGTAGCATCTTTAGGATTCTCTATATATAGTATCATGTCATCTGCAAACAGTGACAGCTTTACTTCTTCTTTTCCGATTTGGATTCCTTTTATTTCCTTTTCTTCTCTGATTGCTGTGGCTAAAACTTCCAAAACTATGCTGAATAAGAGTGGTGAGAGTGGGCAACCTTGTCTTGTTCCTGACCTTAGTGGAAATGCTTTCAGTTTTACACCATTGAGGATGATGTTGGCTGTGGGTTTGTCATATATGTCCTTTATTATGCTGAGGAAAGTTCCCTCTATGCCTACTTTCTGCAGGGTTTTTATCATAAATCGGTGTTGAATTTTGTCGAAAGCTTTCTCTGCATCTATTGAGATGACCATATGGTTTTTCTCCTTCAGTTTTTTAATATGGTATATCACGTTGATAGATTTGCATATATTGAAGAATCCTTGCGTTCCTGGAATAAACCCCACTTGATCATGGTGTGTGATCCATTTAATGTGCCGTTGGGTTCTCTTTGCTAGTATTTTGTTGAGGATTTTTGCATCAATGTCTGCCAGTGATATTGGCCTGTAGTTTTCTTTCTTTGTGACATCCTTGTCTGGTTTTGGTATCAGGGTGATGGTGGCCTCCTAGAATGAGTTTGGGAGTGTTCCTCCCTCTGCTATATTTTGGAAGAGTTTGAGAAGGATAGGTGTTAGCTCTTCTCTAAATGCCTGATAGAATTTGCCTGTGAAGCCATCTGGTCCTGGGCTTTGTTTGTTGGAAGATTTCTAATCACAGTTTCAATTTTAGTGCTTGTGATTGGTCTGTTCATATTTTCTATTTCTTCCTGATTCAGTCTTGGCAGGTTGTGCATTTCTAAGAATTTGTCCATTTCTTCCAGGTGTCCATTTTATTGGCATAGAGTTGCTTGTAGTAATCTCTCGTGATCTTTTGCATTTCTGCAGTGTCAGTTGTTACTTCTTTTTCATTTCTAATTCTATTGATTTGAGTCTTCTCCCTTTTTTTCTTGATGAGTCTGGCTAATGGTTTATCAATTTTGTTTATCTTCTCAAAGAACCAGCTTTTAGTTTTATTGATCTTTGCTATCATTTTGTTCATTTCTTTTTCATTTATTTCTGATCTGATTTTTATGATTTCTTTCCTTCTGATAACTTTGGGGGTTTTTTGTTCTTCTTTCTCTAATTGCTTTTGGTGCAAGTTTAGGTTATTTATTCGAGATGTTTCCTGTTTCTTAAGGTAGGATTGTATTGCTATAAACTTCCTTCTTAGAACTGCTTTTGCTGCATCCCATAGATTTTGGGTCATCGTGTCTCCATTGTCATTTGTTTCTAGGTATTTTTTTATTTCCTCTTTGATTTCTTCAGTGATCACTTTGTTATTAAGTAGTGTATTGTTTTGCCTCCATGTGTTTGTATTTTTTACAGATCTTTTCCTGTAATTGATATCTAGTCTCATAGCGTTGTGGTCAGAAAAGATACTTGATACAATTTCAGTTTTCTTAAATTTACCAAGGCTTGATTTGTGACCCAAGATATGATCTATCCTGGAGAATGTAACATGAGCACTTGAGAAAAATGTGTATTCTGTTGTTTTTGGATGGAATATCCTATAAATATGAATTAAGTCCATCTACTTTAATGTATCATTTAAAGCTTGTGTTTCCTTATTTATTTTCATTTTGGATGATTTGTCCATTGGTGAAAGTGGGGTGTTAAAGTCCCCTACTATGAATATGTTACTGTCAATTTCCCCTTTTGTGGCTGTTAGTATTTGCCTTATATTATATTGAGGCACTCCTATGTTGGGTGCATAAATATTTACAATTGTTATATCTTCTTGGATCAATCCCTTGATCATTATGTAGTGTCCTTCTTTGTCTCTTGTAATAGTCTTTATTTTAAAGTCTATTTTGTCTGATATGAGAATTGCTACTCCTGCTTTCTTTTGGTTTCCATTTGCATGAAATATATTTTTCCATCCCCTTACTTTCAGTCTGTATGTGTCTCTAGGTCTGAAGTGGGTCTCTTGTAGACAGCAAATATATGGTTCTTGTTTTTGTATCCATTCAGCCAATCTGTGTCTTTTGGTGGGAGCATTTAGTCCATTTACATTTAAGGTAATTATCGATATGTATGTTCATATTCCCATTTACTTAATTGTTTTGGGTTCGTTATTGTAGGTCTTTCCCTTATTTTGTGTTTCTTGGCTAGAGAAGTGCCTTTAGCAGTTGTTGTAAAGCTGGTTTGGTGGTGCTGAACTCTCTGAGCTTTTGCTTGTCTGTAAAGGTTTTCATTTCTCCATCAAATCTGAATGAGATCCTTGCTGGGTAGAGTAATCTTGGTTGCAGGTTTTTGTCCTTCATCGCTTTAAATGAATATGTCCTGCCAGTCCCTTCTGGCTTGAAGAGTTTCTGCTGAAAGATCAGCTGTTAACCTTATGGGGATTCACTTGTGTGTTATTTTTCTCTTGCTGCTTTTAATGTGTTTTGTTTGTATTTAATTTTTGTCAGTTTGATTAATATGTGTTTTGGCGTGTTTCTCCTTGGATTTATCCTGTAAGGGACTCTCTGTGCTTCCTGGACTTGATTAACTATTTCCTTTCCCATATTAGGGAAGTTTTCAACTATAATCTCTTCAAATATTTTCTCAGTCCCTTTCTTTTTCTCTTCTTCTTCTGGAACCCCTATAGTTCAAATGTTGGTGCGTTTAGTGTTGTCTGAGAGGTCTCTGAGACTGTCCTCAGTTCTTTTCATTCTTTTTTCTTTATTCTGCTCTGCAGTAGTTATTTCCACTATTTTATCTTCCAGGTCACTTATCCATTCTTCTGCCTCAGTTTTTCTGCTATTGATCCCACCTGGAGTATTTTTAATTTCATTTATTGTGTTGTTCATCATTCTTTGTTTGCTCTTTAGTTCTTCTAAGTCCTTGTTAAATGTTTCTTGCATTTTGTCTATTATATTTCCAAGATTTTGGATCATCTTTACTATCATTATTCTGAATTCTTTTTCAGGTAGACTGCCTAGTCCTCTTCATTTGTTACGTCTGGTGGGATTTTATCTTGCTCCTTCATCTGCTGTTTGTTTTTCTGTCTTCTCATTTTGGTTATCTTACTGTGTTTGAGGTCTCCTTTTTGCAGGCTGCAGGTTCTTAGTTCCCGTTGTTTTTGGTGTCTGTCCCCAGTGGCTAAGGTTGGTTCAGTGGGTTGTGTAGGCTTCCTGGTGGAGGGGACTAGTGCCTGTGTTCTGGTGGATGATGCTGGATCTTGTCTTTCTGGTGGGCAGGTCCATGTCTCGTGGTGTGGTTTGGGGTGTCTGTGGACTTATTATGATTTTAGGCAGCCTCTCTGCTAATGGGTGGGGTTGTGTTCCTGTCTTGCTAGTTGTTTGGCATAGGATGTCCAGCACTGTAGCTTGCTGGTCATTGAGTGAAGCTGGGTGCTGGTGTTGAGGTGGAGATCTCTGGGAGATTTTCGCCATTTGATATTATGTGGAGCTGGGGGGGTCTCTTGTGGAGCATGTCCTGATGTTGGCTCTCCCACCTCAGAGGCACAGCACTGACTCCTGGCTGCAGCACCAAGAGCCTTTCATCCACACGGCTCAGAATAAAAGGGAGAAAAAGTAGAAAGAAAGAATTAGTAGAAGTAGAAAGAAAGAAAGGAAGAAGGAATGACAGGAGGGAGGGAGGGAGGAAGGGTGGCAGGAAGGAAGGAAGGAGGGAAGGAAGGAAGAAAAGGAAGAAAGAAGATAAAGTAAAATAAAATAAAATATAATAAAGTTATTAAAAAACAATTTTAAGAAAAAAATTAAAAAAAAAGAAAAATGGACAGATAGAACCCTAGGACAAATGGTGGAAGCAAAATTATACAGACAAAATCTCACACAGAAGCATACACATACACACTCACAAAAAGAGGGAAAGGGGAAAAAATCATAATGTTCCTTTCAAAGTCCACCTCCTTAATTTGGGATGATTCGTTGTCTATTCATGTATTCCATAGATGCAGGGTACATCAGGTTGATTCTGGAGCTTTAATCTGCTGCTTCTGAGGCTGCTGGGAGAGATTTCCCTTTCTCTTCTTCTCACAGCTCCCAGGGGCTCAGCTTTGGATTTGGCCCCGCCTCTGTGTTTAGATTGCTGGAGGGTGTCTGTTCTTCGCTCAGACAGGACGGGGTTAAAGGAGCCGCTGATTCGGGGGCTCTGGCTCCCTCAGGCCGGGGGTGGGAGGGGCAAGGAGTGCGGGGCGAGCCTGCGGCGGCAGAGGCCGGCAAGACGTTGCACCAGCCTGAGGCGCGCCGTGCGTTCTTCCGGGGGAGTTATCCCTGGATCCTGGGACCCTGGCCGTGGCGGGCTGCACAGGCTCCGCAGAAGGGGGGTGTGGATAGTGACCTGTGCTCACACACAGGCTTCTTGGTGGTGGCAGCTGCCGCCTTAGCGTCTCACGCACGTCTCTGGGGTCCGCGCTTTTAGCCGCAGCTCGCGCCCGTCTCTGGAGCTTCTTTAAGCAGCGCTCTTAATGCCCTCTCCTCTCGCACCAGGAAACAAAGAGGGAAGTAAAAGCCTCTTCGGCAGGTCCAGACTTTTCCCCTGACTCCCTCCTGGCTAGCCGTGGTGCACTAACCCCCTGTAGGCTGTGTTCACGCCTCCAACCCCAGTCCTCTCCCGGCGGCGCTCCAACCGAAGCCCGAGCCTCAACTCCCAGCCCCGCCCTCCCTGGCGGGTGAGCAGACAAGCCTCTCGGCGTGGTGCGTGCCTCGGCACCGATCCTCTGTGCGGAATCTCTCCGCTTTGCCCTCCGCACCCCTGTTGCTGTGTTCTCCTCCGTGGCTCCGAAGCTTTCCCCCTCAGCCACCCACAGTCTCCGCTGGCGAAGGGGCTTCCTGGGGTGTGGAAACCTTTCCTCCTCCACAGCTCCCTCCCACTGGTGCAGGTCCCGTCCCTATCCTTTTGTCTCTGTTTATTCTTTTTTCTTTTCCCCTACCCAGGTACATGGGGGGTTTGTTGCCCTTTGGGAGGTCTGAGGTCTTCTGCCAGCATTCAGTAGGTGTTCTGTAGGAGTTGTTCCACGTGTAGATGTATTTCTGGTGTATCTGTGGGGAGGAAGGTGATCTCCGTGTCTTACTCTTCCGCCATCTTCCCGGAAGCTGAAAAAAGCTGGAAGGTTGAACTTGTTCTCATATGTTAAGCTCTCTTATAGTTTTCTGTTCATGTCATTCTCCTGAGCATAGCCCAGTGTACTGCATACAAAGAAAGTGATTTTTAAGTTTTAAGTAAGAGATGCGATGAGATAGTCTTTTGCCCTGAATATGGGTAGAAATCTTCCAGTTTTAAGTATGCCTGAGGCATAGGCAATTGGTAGCGTATGTAAGAACATTGAAGTAGTGGGAATTTCTCTAGACTTTATTTTTACTACTGGTTCTGTTATAATTTCTCAAGCTGGAAGATACCTATTTTTACCAATTCCCCAGAAATGTAATCTTTATTTGTAAATTGTATATATATATAATCTGAGACAGTTGTTATGCAAGAGGAAAATAATACAAATTCTAATCACTCATGTAAAAGTAGTTTATCTTATCTCCATACTACTGGTTGATTTTCTGGACCCACCCCAACTTGCCCAGTAAGCATATGGGTTCTTCAGCAGGTATCATCAATAGTCATAATTTAAAAGAGTCTGGAAAAAGAATCCACTGCTCAGAGAAATGCTCCCTATACTCAAACTTAAAGTAAAATTCCAAAAGAATTAAACCATTGCACAGCATCAGCCTTGCATAGTGAAAAAGAAAAAGGTCAGGAAGTTGGATTCATATACTTGAAGGAAGCATATTAAGTTACAGTCTAGGTAAATATTTCTTTTGTTTTAGTGATTATATAGCTATTCCTCTTAGAGTATCTTTTTACTTGATTATGGTTTGTTGTTTACCAGCTCTGTTCCAGAGACCTGATAATATGTTGGACGTAGTTCAGGTTTATTATATGTAGCTCCAAAATTCATTGAAAATACTGTGCTTTTAATAATGTAGTTCTCATATTAGCTGTATAAGATATTTCAAAGCACAGTTAATGTTTATTGGTTTTCAGAGAGTTACTTCCATAGAAGTAAAGATATTTTCTTTAAACTAGTTAACATTTAAGGAAGAAAAATGGGCCATAAAATTTTCTTAATAGGCAGGTTTTATCTTGAAACATTGTGATCAAAAACAGCTGTGATATTTGAAGTAAGAGTAAATAGTGAAAATATAGTCACCATTTTTGTTGTAGTTTGAGTTTTTTGTTTGTTTGTTTTTTCCATAACATCTTTTGTATGATGGCTCTTCCAGGGCATTTTAAGCTATTCTGTCTGAAAATACAAATTTCTAGGATACAGTAATGGCTATTTGCTAGTGGAACCTGAACTGTCACCTTCATTTTCCATTGAAACATTCATGAAAATGCACACATATATACAACATCACTACAGTTCTAAAAATTCAGTTTAGATTTAATTATCTGCAATATATAAAAGGAATCTTCACTCATCAAATCACAAAAGGGCTGTGAATTTCAACCATAGGAAGAAATAGGAGAATATTTCCACTACCCCTTGGAGAGATGTGGCTTTTAGGAATCAAAAACTAACAGCAACATCCTTCCAAATGGGAAGTCTTGGTTCAAGACCCAGAAAACCCAGTTACAAAACCTAGTAACCAAAACCCCATCTGGAGAGTTGCTATATATGTTTATAAAATTTATTATAAAGGTAACAAATAATGATAAGGTTTATTATCTGTATATAAAAATCGAAATTTTCTTATCAAAATGTAGAGTTGAATGGGTGAGTGAAGTCAAGTAAAATCATTCTTGATTCCTTATATTATTTAAATAAACTATAAATAAGTTATTCTTTCTATTACTGATTGATAAAATCTATATTTTTTAAAAATAAAACTTCTATGAGGAATTAAAATTTAAGAATATTTATACATATTTATACATGCACACAAACTTAGCTTTGATTTAAAAATGAAATCTTAGTAAATGTTTCCTGGGGAAAGAATACATTAAAAAAAAATCAAACATCAAAAGATATATAGGAAAAGGCAGAAATTTGAGGAATTTGTAAAAATACCTCTTCCAGGATAATTGTATTAATTTGTTTTTTTAATGTAAACATTCTTAATGCGAAACTTAGGAAGGATCTCTTGGTAGGAATACTGAAATATTTTTAATCAGTAGTGTTCTACTATAAAAACATGGTATCACAGATCACGTAGTCATGATTCTCTAGTCACTCCAAAAAAATATGAAAAAACCAAACAACTCCTTAGGAATTAGGTATTGTTTTGTGTCATCCTTTCTTAATTTTTATCCCAGATAACTTGAAAATATTTAGCCAGAAGAAAATGTTTTTATTATTAAAGAAGACAGTATAATTATTAAGGGGAACATGTCCTCAATTACTGCAATCAAGCGCTAGATTTTACTGTGTAAAGGCTCAAGAAATATATCTAATATTTCCTTTTGATAAAAGAGCTTATATGTTTTTCCAAATGAGCTTGCATTCCTGTATCTTTTTTATGATGAAGCATGCAAATTGTATAGTCAAGTAAAGAGAATAATACAAAAAAAAAGGACTTACCATTCACTTTTATCAAGAGAAATGAAGTAATGCTCACCACAAATAATTTTAAGGATATAGAGATCCAACTGAGAAATTAAGAGGGCCATGAATATAATGGGCAATGATGCACATTAATAAGGTTAGTTTCAAAATTTTCATGGTACAATAGAAAAAGCCATATTCTACATGCTTTGAGACTTTGGGGAGGCTCTTTTGGTGGCATAGGACAAATCCTTTTACCTTTCATCTTTCTCTGGTCCCTATTCCAAAGTTGCTTGATACTGTGTTACTCCAAAGTATTGTACTTGATTAAAAGTTAAGATTTTCAGTGGAAGCTACCATAAGCAAAATGTATAAGCTTATACAAATATGCCATGATGTAGTAATAAAAAGTTTAAGAAAATGCTATGATCATTAATTTTTAGGAAGTTGAGTTAAAGTACATAAGGTCTCATGAAAAAATGCTTTATGATAATATCAATTGTATTTGAGGTTCAATGTTAATTTCTGAAAAAGAATGAGTAAGGACTATTTAATCCTTATAATAAGTTATTACATAAAATAAAGGCAAAAAAAGAAATAAATCTTGAAATTGATAATAAAGAAAATGTACCTGTAGTATATAGTACAGACTGGCAAACTGTGTCCCACAGCACAAATCCAGCCCACCTCATGTTTTTGAAATTAAGTTTATGCAAATACAGATGCACTCATGTTTGTTTTGTCTATGACTGCTTTCTCGCTACAACTATAGAATTGAGTAGGTGTTACAGAGACTGGCCGCTGCCTAAAATTTTTCCAATCTGGCTCTTCATAGAAAAAAACTTGTTGATACCTGGTATAGAAAAATTCAAAGCCAAAATATTAATGCCATACTAAAATATAGTCAACTGTTTGATTAATGTCTTTGGGCTGCAGTGTAAATAAATAAATAAACCTCTTATGACATGAAAGATATCTTGATATAAGATCACAAATTTGAATCCCTAATAAATTAGTAGCAAAATAGTGATTCCTTAGAGATGTAAATGTGGAATAAAAGTGAATTATATATCATTTTTGTTTCACATTTACTACAGTTTTTAATCCCTCATTTTATTTAAACCATGAAAAGTCAGAGGGTTTTACATTATGAATGTTATAAGATTGGTCCACTTCTGAGAGAAGTTTCATAATCATAAATTACAATGAAAATGTATTCTTTGAATTACAAAGTCTTTGTTGTCATTTATTCTCCCATAGAGAAGCCTTCCATCCATAGAGAAGCCTTCCATCCAGGCAGAATCCTAGTCAGTGCCTAGCCTGGCACTTAGCAGGTGCTCTATAAATATAAGTTAAATAAATGAATTTCTTCTGATAAAATTTTGTAATCTTTGTCTCTTATTATCCATGAAAGGAAGATTTTGGTAGCTATTCATTTTTCTGCAGACAACATTTGGCAGGGGAATTAAAACAGGCATGTAAATTATATTAATCATAAGCACACAATTTCCAGAGATTGTCTTTTAGTTGGAGATAATGAAACAGCCATGGCTGGGTAGGGTTTGATTTACTTTGTTTCTGTGGCTGATCGTTCCATTTAAATAGATTTGTGAGTCTCTTCCTTAGACAATGAATTTATCCAGAAACACTCTTTCTTTCCATGATGTTAAATGAATGTTGATCTTTCTTTTAGTTTTAAAAGCCATCAATTGAGTTTTTAAATATATCAGTGATTATTGTGAGAATTAAATAGTGCAGGTAAAATGATCACTTTAGTTAATCCAGTTGAGCAGTTAACAACCACATTTTTTTCTTTTTTTTGCCGTACGTGGGCCTCTCACTGTTGTGGCCTCTCCCGTTGCGGAGCACAGGCTCCGGACGCGTAGGCTCAGCGGCCATGGCTCACGGGCCTAGCTGCTCCGCGGCATGTGGGATCTTCCCGGACTGGGGCATGAACCCGTGTCCGCTGCCTCGGCCGGCGGACTCTCAACCACTGCACCACCAGGCAAGCCCTCCACGTACATTTTTTACATGAAGTTCTGTTCCCTTCTTTAGTTAGTCCAGTGACATTTTGTCAGGAAGAAGTCCAATAGGAATAATACAAATTGTCTGCATAAAGAGCTGATTTTAACATAGAGACTCTGTAACTAATCTTCTCAGAAGCTGAAAGAATAAAGGAAGAATGAAGACAGTGGGCTGTCCCCTTAAAAATAATTTATCATTCAAGAGGTAAAAAATTAGGTTCTTTGTCTTCCTACCCCAAAGTTTCTACATTTCAAAATTAAAAGGAAATATTAACCAGTCCTTGAGGATTGTATCATAATTATTGCCATTAAAAAATTGAAACAACAATGGATTGTTAATTTTATTTCTTATACTTGCTATTATTGATATATTCAAATAATTACTTGTACTTTTTCCTGAGAATCAGCATTTCTTGCCTTTTTGTTTATTTAACCATGAAAATTGGTTTACGTCCATTAAGTAAGAGCTTTACAGGGCTTTTATTCCAAAATCTAGTTGAGATCAGATCAAGTCATAGGTGTAAATATAAGACTTTTGACAAGACTTTGAGAATTTGAGGTGGCCCTTATAGCTTCTCAGCTAGACAGAAGGCTTCAAAAAGTTAAAGACATTGTCTCATAATCTTCACTTTTCGGCCAAAAGTAGAAATGATCCTGGATCAAAAATGTATACAGGTGTGGCTTTTGTCTAATGGAGTGGATTATAGTGTAATACGCAGGAAGCCAACAAAACTTTTAAAGGATTTGACTGTCTTGGACTGAAAAGGATAGAGATTGTTGAAAATGAAAAGAACTCTTGGCCCCCAACCTTCTATGGAGAGAAAGCAGTCCTACAGAGCTGCTCAGATGCAAATATGAGCCATTTATCAAGAAGAAGAATGACTCAGAGGACCTAAAATTGCAGAGGGAAGAGTCAAAAACCCTGGAGAACTATTCTCAAGGAGTCAAACTGGGCTCTAATCAGCAACATTCCCTACCCTCAGAGTGTGGTAGATGCAGAATGGGCATTGCTTTCAATATGTGATTCAATATGTAATTACAGTACAAACAGAACAAAACAAAACACTTAGTAAAGTAGAAATAGACGGGAATGTCCAAAGCCTAATAAAAATTTTTCATAAAAAACTAGGACAAACATCATCTTAAATAAGGTAACAATAGAAGTAATCCCTTAAAAATAGTGAGCAAATCAAGTATGTCCACTATACCACCACATCTATTCTATGTTTTGTTGGAGGCCCGAGGTAGTATAAGAAGAAATAAAAAATATATTAGGGGCATAGGATAGGAAAGCGAAATTTATTTGGAGATAATTTTTATCATTCACATAGAAAATGCAAAAGGTTCCATAAATCTAGCAAAACGACAGTATATAAGAAGTCAACATTTCACCTGGAAAACAAAAATAAAGGGAAGACACTATTTGCAATAGTGTAAATACCATTTAGAAGAATATATGTCTAGAACAAGATGCATGAAATGTCTACAGGAAAAATACAAAAATTTTAGAACTATTAAAAATAGCTGAAAACCTGGAAAGGTATACTATATAATTAGCAAAACTTAATATTGTAATAAATGTCCATTTTTCCATATTAGATCTATAGATTTAATGTAATTCCAATAGAATTTTCTATAGGGTCTTTTTTTTATTGGAGTATAGTTGATTTACAATGTTGTATTAGTTTTAGGTGTACAGCAAAGTGAATCAATTGTACATATACATATATCTACTCTTTTTTAGATTCTTTTCTTATATAGATCATTACAGAGTATTGAGAAGAGTTCTCTGTGCTACACAGTAGGTTTTATATATGGTAATATGTATATGTCAATCCCAATCTCCAAATTTATCCCTCCCCCTTCACTTACCCCTAATAAGCATAAGTTCATTTTCTACATCTGTGATGGCTATTTCTGTTTTGTAGATAAGTTCATTTGTACCCTTTTTTTTTGAGATTCCATATATGTGATATCATATGATATTTGACTTTGTCTGACTTACTTCAGTCAATATGACAATCTCTAGGTCCATCCATGTTGCTGCAAATGGCGTTATTTCATTCTTTTTTATGGCTGAGTAATATTCCATCATATATATGTACCACATCTTCTTTATCCATTCCTCTGTTGATGGACACTTACATTGCCTATGTTATAGAGTCATTTTTAATGGAACTTGTTCAGATTATTATAAAATGTATATAAAAAGTGCCAGTAAATTGCCAGGGCTCATTTGAATAATTGCAGGATGGGTGACTTGTCCCACAAGATTTTTTTTTTCTATTTTTTGTTTATTTTTATTTTTTACATCTTTATTGAAGTATAATTGCTTTACAGTGGTGTGTTAGTTTCTGCTTTATAACAAAGTGAATCAGTTATACATATACATATGTTCTAATATCTCTTCCCTCTTGCGTCTCCCTCCCTCCCATCCTCCCTATCGCACCCCTCCAGGTGGTCACAAAGCCCCAAGCTGATCTCCCTGTGCTATGCGGCTGCTTCCCACTAGCTATCTACCTTACGTTTGGTAATGTATATATGTCCATGCCTCTCTCTCACTTTGTCACAGCTTACCCTTCCCCCTCCCCATATCCTCAAGTCCATTCTCTAGTAGGTCTGTGTCTTTATTCCTGTCTTACCCCTAGGTTCTTCATGACATTTTTTTTTCTTAAATTCCATATATATGTGTTAGCATACGGTATTTGTCTTTCTCTTTCTGACTTACTTCACTCTGTGTGACAGACTCTAGGTCTATCCACCTCATTACAAATAGCTCAATTTCGTTTCTTTTTATGGCTGAGTAATATTCCATTGTATATATGTGCCACATCTTCTTTATCCATTCATCCGATGATGGGCACTTAGGTTGTTTCCATCTCCTGGCTA
>NW_006787415.1:1874296-1983696 GCF_000442215.2 Lipotes vexillifer
CTCTCTCGCTTTGTCACAGTTTACCCTTCCCCCTCCCCATATCCTCAAGTCCGTTCTCTAGTAGGTCTGTGTCTTTATTCCTGTCTTACCCCTAGGTTCTTCATGACATTTTTTTTTCTTAAATTCCATATATATGTGTTAGCATACGGTATTTGTCTTTCTCTTTCTGACTTACTTCACTCTGTATGACAGACTCTAGGTCTATCCACCTCATTACAAATAGCTCAATTTCGTTTCTTTTTATGGCTGAGTAATATTCCATTGTATATATGTGCCACATCTTCTTTATCCATTCATCCGATGATGGACACTTAGGTTGTTTCCATTTCCGGGCTATTGTAAATAGAGCTGCAATGAACATTTTGGTACATGACTCTTTTTGAATTATGGTTTTCTCAGGGTATATGCCCAGTAGTGGGATTGCTGGGTCACATAGGAGTTCTATTTGTAGTTTTTTAAGGAACCTCCATACTGTTCTCCATAGTGGCTGTATCAGTTTACATTCCCACCAACAGTGCAAGAGGGTTCCCTTTTCTCCACACCCTCTCCAGCATTTATTGTTTCTAGATTTTTTGATGATGGTTATTCTGACTGGTGTGAGATGATATCTCATTGTAGTTTTGATTTTCATTTCTCTAATGATTAATGATGTTGAGCGTTCTTTCATGTGTTTGTTGGCAGTCTGTATATCTTCTTTGGAGAAATGTCTATTTAGGTCTTCGGCCCATTTTTGGATTGGGTTGTTTGTTTTTTTGTTATTGAGCTGCATGAGCTGCTTATAAATTTTGGAGATTAATCCTTTGTCAGTTCCTTCATCCACAAGATATTTTGAAGCCATAATAATCGAGATATAGGGCCTGCTCCAGTCCCAGCTGCCCTGCCAATGGGACTTTGGGCACAGTGCTCCCCAGGGATTGCCCTGCTGTCTCAGACCTGTTTCAGCTCCAGCTGTCCAACTGAAGCAGCCTCAGGCATAGGGCCACAAGATATTTTGAAGCCATAATAATCGAGATATAGGGCCTGCTCCAGTCCCAGCTGCCCTGCCAATGGGACTTTGGGCACAGTGCTCCCCAGGGATTGCCCTGCTGTCTCAGACCTGTTTCAGCTCCAGCTGTCCAACTGAAGCAGCCTCAGGCATAGGGCTCCATAGGGAGAGCTTCTGGCCAGGGTTCACTGTAGCCCCAGCTGCCCCACCAAGGTGGTCCTTGGGGACATTGCTCCCTAAAGATTGCCCCACAGCCCATGCCTGCTCCAGCTGGCCTGCCAGTGCCACCAGGCACAAGCAGTCTACACAGGGAATATTCCCACACAAGGCTACTCCTTAAAGACCCAGAAAGGTAGTTTTTTCACCTGATTCATAGAGACAAAAACAGTGTGAAACAAAATGAGACAGAGGAATATGTTCCAAACAAAAGAACAAAATAAAACCCCGGAAAAAACCCTGGAATGAAACAGATAATTTACCTGATAAAGGATTCAAAGAAATGGTTATAAGGATGCTCACTGAACTCAGGAGAAAAATAAGGATCTCAGAACATCAGCAAGAACTCAGAAAATATAAGAAAACCAATCAGAAATTAAGAATACAATAACTGAAATAAAAAATACACTAGAGGGAATCAGCAGCAGATTAGATGATAAGAATGGATGAGCAATCTGTAAGAAAGGATAGTGATAATAACCCAATCAGCACAGCAAAAAGAACACAGAACTTTTTAAGAAGAGAGGTTAAGGGACCTCTAGGACAACATGAAGCATACTAGCATCTGCACTATAAGGGTTCCAGAAGGAGAAGTGAGAAAGAAAAGGACAGAAAATTTATTTGAAGAAATAATGGCTGAAAACTTCACTAACCTGGAGAAGAAAACAGACATCTGGGTATAGGAAGCACAGGGCGTCCAGAACAAGATGAACCCAAAGAGATCCACACCAAGACATGCTATAATTAAAATTGCAAAAGTTAGAGAATCTTATAGGTAGCAACAGAAAATTAATCACATACAGGGGAAACCCATAAGACAGTCACCTGATTTTTCAGCAGAAACTTTTTTTAAAAATTTATTTTAATTATTTATTTTTGGCTGCGTTGGGTCTTCATTGCTGCACATGGGCTTTCTCTAGTTGTAGCCAGTGGGGGCTACTCTTCGTTGTGGTGCGCGGGCTTCTCGTGGCTTCTCTTGTTGCAGAGCATGGGCTCTAGGCACGCGGGCTTCAGTAGTAGCACACAGGCTCAGTAGTTGTGGCTTGGGCTCTAGAGCACAGGCTCAGTAGTTGTGACGCACAGGTTTAGTTGCTCTGTGGCATGAGGAATCTTCCTGGACCAGGGCTCAGACCCGTGTCCCCTGCATTGGCAGTCAGATTCTTAACCACTGCACCACCAGGGAAGCCCTCAGCAGAAACTTTACGGGCCAGAAGGGAGTGGCACTTTTTCCTAAACCTGACCATTCTTTGCCTTATGACACAGAAATTACACTCCTAAATATAAAACCAAAAAACCCACCTCAGGGCAATATAGGGGTAGGAGATTAAGAAGTACAAACTATTATGTATAAAATAAACTACAAAGATATATTGTACAACACAGGGAATATAGCCTATATTTTATAATAACTAAATGGAATATAACCTTTAAAAATTGTGAATCACTATATTTACACCCGTAACTCATATAATATTGTACATCAACTATATGGCAGTAGAAACAAAATGAAAAAAAGCCACCCCATATGTACAACAAAAGATACGTACAAGGATATTCATAGCAGCACGATTGACAATAGCAAAAACTTAGAATAATTCAAATGCCAATGAATAAATTGTGGTATATCACACAATAGAATATTTATAATAGTAAAAATGTAAGTTCTAAGCAACTGTACAAGTGAGTTTAGGAAAAATATTAAGTTAAGAAAGCAATTCTCCAAATATTAGATATAATTTAACACAGTTAGAAATAAAATATGACTGTTCAGAGAATACATAGATGTAATGAGAGTGTAAAAAGGGATGATAAATATGGAATTCAGAGTGATGTTACTTTAAACTGAGGTAAGTAGGAAAATGAGATACAAAGAATAAATAAAAATATATTTTAAAAATAGAGAAATACATTAAATTGACTGCCATTTCATCCAGTGAGAGTGAACAAGACATTGAAGATATAAAATGATGAACCCATAATGGATATCAGTTCCCCAGAACTTCCCATGCTGTGAGAATCCAGCCTAACTGAATGTGATTCCAGTCTATAAGAATAAATAGCTTTCTTATGACGTGGCATCTTAACTCAAAACAAGTGCCTCTGCTGGGACTCAAGTGGAGAACCAGCTCCTGGAGGAAGTACTGTATTTACTGAGCAATGGCATCTCATCATCCAACATGACACTTTCCTAAGATGTATTGAGAATAATTTTACTACTCATAATTTTCATTTTATTAGATTATTAACATGTACACTCACATGATAGTTTAACTTTTGTGTAAACTAACATTTTTTCCCCTTTATCTTTTCAGTTTTCTTTACCAAACATTAAATTAGCAGATTGTTGTAATTTGTTATAGCTGCCTAAGCTGATTAATAAACATATCAACCATTGTCTCAACTCTTCTTTCTTCTTGTGTCTCAGAACTTCCATCTGGTAATCTCTTTTCTTCTGGCAGAAGTATATGTTTAAATTATCTTTTAATGAGAATCGTGTGAAACACAAGTTTTGTTTGTTTGAAAATTTATTTTTCCCCACATGGAATTTTGAAAGATAATTTTGTTGGATATAGACTTTGAAATTGGCAAGTACTTCTCTTAGCACATTGAAGGATGTCATTCCTCTGATACATAGCTTCCAACTGATACTTTTAAAATAATTTATTTGTAGCTATATTTTATATATTTAAATTTTTTTTACCGTTTTATTGTATGCATAAGTACAGATTTATTTTGTTTTTCACCCTTAGAAAACTGGGCTTCTTAACTGTAGGTTCAGAAAAATCCTCAGCCATTATTTCTTCAAATAATACCTCTGCTCCATTTCCTCGCTTTCTCCTTCTGGAACTACTTCCAGTTCATAACCACTGACAAACATTCTCTCCTTGACCAAACTCTAATCAAGCTCCTCTGAGCTCTTTCCCAATTAGGTCCCATCTTTTGGCATGTCCTCAAAAGCCCCATTTTAACAAGAATCCTGCTAAGTCAGTTTAGCCAGAATCCGCCACCCTCAATATCTGATCCCTCTCAATATCCAACCAAATTCCACATCCCCCCACCATCTCCCAGGTCTGATGATGCTGGCTGGTCTTCAGCTAGAATCCTGCTAGATCAGTTTAGCCAGAATCCTCCCTTACTCCTGATGTTTCCTCTTAGTAATTTTCCACCCTCACACGAGCACACACACACCCCTTACACAAACAAACACAAACACACATGCATGTGCATGCTGTGCTCCTTAGCTATGAATCCCCATTTTTCCTTGTATTTGAAATTGAGCACAATCTCTCTCCCCTATTGCAAAACCCCATTACAGTAGTCCTTATACCTATCATGGTGGTCCTGAATAAAATCTGCCTTACTATTTTAATGTGGCACTGTGATTTTATCTTTAACATCATCTGTGTAGTGTGAATTTTGGTAACGATATATGTAAGGAGCAGCTTATGGTTATGGATTCTAAAAAGAGATTTTTTTATCTCCTACATTCAGTGCCAGCGTTTGAAACAAGAAATTTTCTTTAAGGGTAAAATTTACCACTAAGCTGTAGATGTAACCCCTGCATCTCATTTTATAGTGGCAATCTTCTTTTACACACCTCAGTTTGGGTGAGCCCTGGGCTTGGTCTCTTAACCTCTGAACTCTGAAATGCTTCACAACTTCAGCTCAAATTAACCCATTTTGGCAAATGTCCTAAGGAGAAAAAAAATCAGCTTTCGTGTACACTTTTATCAGCAGCATCTGATTATTACTTGATTTTTGGTCAGTTCTTAGATACATTAAGATGATTATAAAATATATTTTATTTTTCATTTTTAGTTACATACAGTGGTTAGGTCTGTCCAGAGAATGTGCTGCCATTCTGTTGGACAAGCATCCATAATGATAACTTGGGGACAGAAAATTGTCTTATTGTTTGAGTCTTTGAGGTAGAGAGCATATCTATAGGATTTATATGAAATACCAAATATGTGACTCTGTAGAAGTAATATTTTGTGTAATATAATTTCATGTGGTTTAACTCCTCACATATGTAGACCTTGTCTTTGCTTTTGCATCTCATACTCTTTTGTTTTTATCAGTGTTTTGGGTATTTTACTGCTCTTAATCCACTCCACTTAAATATAAGGGGAAAGTAAAAAGCAACAAAGAGTAGCACTTACCAGCTTAGACTCTAGGTGTCTTGGATTTTCTACTTACTAGCTGTGAGATTTGGGAAGTTATTCATCTCTATATACCTTATTTTCTTCATCTGTAAGAAAGAACAGAATAATAATGATATCTAAGCCGTAGGGTTTTTCTGAGGATTAAATGGGTTAATACGATTAATGTTTTCAGAATAATGCATGGCACATAGTAAGTGCTATGTAAATATATAATGTCATTTTTACAAAGAGCATTTAAACCCCCAAAATGTATTTTTCTAAACTTTAAGACTTAAAAGGCAAGGAAAAATGTAAACTAATAAAGTTACTGGTTTATCTTTAGATTTTATTATTCATGGCTTCTCTTCCCAATAACAAACACAATCAGAAGTTAGTTACTGGAAACTATCTTGCATTTGTTTTTAGACTCTTCTCTGGTCATTAACATAAAGAGTCATCATGATTTTGTATTGGAGGTGCTGTTGGTGGTTATTTCATTATGGAACTTCCAAATGTGGAGATTGCTTTTAAAACATCCCTGACAAATACTCACTAAACCTCATATTTGCTGTAACACTTCAAGAAATGGGAAAAACTCTGCTTTTAAGGCAGCCCACCCTATGGTTGCTGGATAGCTGTAATTTTTATGAAGTTCTGCTTCATCTTGTATCAAAAATAACACTCCCTTTAACTTCTATGCAATGTATTTTGTTCTGCCACCTAAATAATGTGTGTACTCCATATTGTGTCAAAAAGGAAACATATCACTTCCTCTGCAAATAAATGAATCAACCATTTTAAAAGCACTTATTTAGCAAAGCTCATTGGGAAAAATAGGCATTTAAAATATTCCCCTTCTTCAACTTCCTGCTTCTTTTTAAAATATGTATTAAGTAACCTTTTTGTGGTAATCATTTTGTGATATATGAGGATGTCAAATCACCACATTGTACACCTTAAGCTTACACAATGTTATATGTCAATTATATCTCAATAAAGCTGAAATAAATAAAGCTTTTTAAAGTGGAAAATAAAATAAAATATATCTTTCCTCTTATTCCTTCCTGTCTCCTGCCGTCTTCCCCTCCTTTCCTTATTCCCACTGCAGCCCTTAGAGGATATGTATTATACTTCTGCAAATCTTTCCTTCTTTACAATTTCCTTCAAGCCTTAGCTTTGTAGTGTGGTTTCACAACTAATTGCCATTCTGCCCATTTCTTTCATCACTTGAATTTTCCAATTACATCTTCACATGCAGCTCAAAGTACTGTGGAAAACGCCAATCTCATTTCCTCCGCTGCTTTAGCTGCCGTGATGCTGGACACTATAAACCGTCACTTAGCTTTTATTTACCTAATGTAGGTTGTACAATGAGCTTGAGGTCCTTCAAAGTCCTCAAGGGCCTTTGCATCAATTGCTTTTAATTAAGGACTACAACTTTCATACTGAAATTGTACAATTGAATATTTAGCCTGAAGTCAGGGTTTTATATTTATTCCTATTGAGTTTTATCTTACTACTTCTGTCTATAATTTGGGCCTGTAAGGATGTTTCCATCTTGATTTGACAATTCTTCCCAAGATGTGCCAACAGGAAATTTGAAAAGTCTGACTTCCATTGCTTTGTCCAAGTTATTGAGCAAGTTCTTCAAATATTCTTTTAAAACCACCCTCAAAATACCAACGTACTGATAAACATTGTTTCAGTACATTTATTTAACCTATTATGTCTCCCCAAACTCTGTTACTATGTGAAAACATTTTCCATGCTTTCAATACAGATGTATTGAAAGGCTTCACATGTATAGTGTTCATCCAACCTGCCAATCTGGAAACTACTCTCAAAAAGCAAGCTATTTAAATTTTCCATGACATTCTAAGTCAATTCATCCTCATTCCTAGAAAATGTATCTTTATTTAAATGTTCCAAGCCATCTGTACAAAAATCTTTTCTAGAATTTCTCCAAAGTATAATTTAAATGTATTTAACAGTAGCATATGAAATCCTCATTTCCATGTCTGAAAATCTGGAACAAGACGTGCTAGTGTTTAGATCTGGCAGATCTCCTATCCTCAGTGGATTCCCAAAACTTACTGAAAATGCTTTATGTTCATTCACATCTGATGAGTGTATTTTCTCAGTACCCTATAACTTAATTCCTCTGAATACAGGTGCTTTGAATTTATTTAGGAAGGTACACTATCTCACTGTCTCATTTGGTATGTCATCTTTTAGTCACTCTATAATCTTCATAAAATCTGTTCCACTCCTTCTAGTTTGAAGATTATTCTGCCAGATGGAAAAGATGGAAGCAAACACATCTTGTATAGTATTATTGTTTTTTCTCATCTGTCTTCACCACCTTTATGAAAAATTGAGTTCATCCCTTCTATTTTTATTTTATTTACTTTACTCATATATTTACAAAATTATTTTTAGTCGTCTTAGTTTTTTCTTCAAAGGTGCAATACATTGTGGCCATTGGTCTAGTGAATTTCAGCCTCTAACATTGGTGTTGCTCTTTGATCATGTGCCCTCTGTTTTCTAATTCTTTAAACCTTAGTTTATCAGCAGTTTTCTTATTTTGGTATTTTTTAAATTAATTGGCTGCTTTCTTGTCCTCATCTATATTTTATAAAACTTTATTTGAAGCCTTTCCCATCTTTAGTCATAGAATTTCTTGTTATGAGATAAAACATAGCTTTTCTCATATTAAAAATTAATCTGATTTTCTAAGGCCTGGCATCTGTGTACCTATATGAATATAATTACTCAGTTCCTTTATTATTGGAATCATCAAAATTTTATCTTAATTTTCTTCCAGACTTGCTATTCTTATTATTAGCCATTTCTTCTTTAACTCCAGAAACAAATCCAGGTTAATAAAAATCCTTGCTCCTTCTTCTAGCTTCTGAGATCACTTTTAGCAGAAGATTACCATTAGATGTCCAGATAGTTGATATTTTTAAAATCACAGATTTGTTTTGCTGCTATAATTATTCACATTTTCTATGTGTCTAGAATATCTGTAGCATATTAATTTCCCCCAAAATATTACTCCTTTCTTCCTCAGTGTTAACTTGCCTGTAGGCTATGAGCCCCCAAGTCTTGAATTTTTGTACAGATAAATGTAATTTTTTTTTCCATTGCTAAGCGCTTTTATTGAAAAGAATAAACATTTAGCATATATTTCTATAGAAATTCTGATTTTTTATCTGACAGTGTGATTATTTTTAACTTCTAATGCCTGTGTATTTCTGGTTCTCATATTCAAGCCATAAATAGTACTACAAAAGTCTCAAGTATACTCATAAGAACATATAAATTTTGTTAATTTAAAAACAAGCTTAGGGCTTCCCTGGTGGCGCAGTGGTTGTGAGTCCGCCTGCCGATGCAGGGGACACGGGTTCGCGCCCCGGTCTGGGAGGATCCCACATGCCGCGGAGCGGCTGGGCCCGTGAGCCATGGCCGCTGAGCCTGCGCGTACGGAGCCTGTGCTCTGCAACGGGAGAGGCCACAACAGTGAGAGGCCCGCGTACCGCAAAAAAAAAAAAAAAAAAAAAAAAACAAGCTTATTTCATCATATACATTCTTTGCAGTGAGACATAGATATATATGTATGACATAAGTACTGTATGTATATGTATCTGTGGCACATGTCTAACATGAACATACCTGAGTATTGTTCCTGACCATCATCTTTAGTTTCCTGCCGATAATTACTGAAATATTTTCCACATTTTTTTTCTTATTACAATACAGCTTTGTCCTACATAGTATATATGGTTGCTCAGTGTAATTTAGGATTGTGTTCTCTTGGTTTCAAATTTCACTTTGATGCTTTAAAAAAGTTCACTGTATTGCCTACCAAAAATATTCATACTGATTTTCTAGAGAGCACTTTCATCTTGGCTATAGACCACCATTTAATATTTATCTATGAAATAACCTTGTCTACAATGTCAAATATGTATTTTAAAGACTAATGATTCTACAAATATGCAGTAGGTTCTGGGGATGAAGTGAAGATTAACAAGGTCCCTATGCTCATGGAACTCACACTCCTGTGAGGGAGACAGGCAGCAAATAACTAAACACACAAAGCAATTACTGAATTTGATCAGAGCCATAAAGGAAATATGCAAGGTGATGTGGAAAGGAAGAAACTGAAAAAGGGCAAATTATATTAGAGAGGGATAGGACTGCCAGAATGGATCTCAAGTAGAAGAAAAGAAAAATAAAGTTCTTTTTATTCTACTCTGTTCTTATTCTACTCTGTTTCCTTTCAATGATTTTAAAGAGACTAGGGATACATTTGTTCCCATACAAGTCACCTGAAGTCAAGGGTTTGAAAATTTCGGGGAGGGTTCTTGAATATGTTAATAGTGAAGACAACAATCATCATTACTGTATCTACATCTACTTCCATATCCACGTTAGAGACTCACTGACAGTGAAAACCCATGTTTTCTCCATGGGGCTGTTAAAAGTAAAAAATGGTTAGACTTTTTTTACATGTGACTGTTTGTTCATCTTAAGGTTATATTGGATACTTGATGCTGTTATTTCCTCAGAACATCCATATTTATAGTTCTGTTCAGTGGGTAAAAATACAGCTCAAATGGTGTTATTTTCTTCCTCTTTTCTTCTCTTTTATCTTATTTCTATCATCAGCCTCTTGACACTTCACTGCCTTTGGCTTTCTTCTATAGCTTTAGATTTTTTCTTTTTGGAAAATCTCTTCCACCTTGTATAATAAAATTCTTCATCTTTATTAAAAAGTGAAGGATAGATAGGTGTACCTCAAGATCACTGATTATATTCACAGATATTTAGTGATTCTCATCTCAATCTAGTATGGGGGGCTCACGAAGCAACATCTGTACCTCTGCTTCTATGCATTCCAATCCTCTAAAGAACAACCAGTCAAGTGACTGAATCAGGGCTAAAATGGGTCTTCCAATTCAAAGTTGCGTGTTCATTCCAACACACAACAGAACGAAGTGGAGATTTGGTAAGTTTCTAGTTTAGCAGACTGTGTACTGAAACTTGATGTTTGAAATCCCCCAAACTCACTTTGGGTTCTTATTCATTAGGTTGTAGACAAATTGATTAAGTGGGTGATTTCCAAATTTTATAAATTTTGTGGAATGTGAAAAAAGTTCAAGGCAAAAAAGGACACAACATGTAATATTTAAAAGAGTAAACTTGGACATCTGATGAAAGTTCTCAAATTATGGTTCAGCAAATTATGACATCAAGCAGTCAAGAAGATTATAAATTAAAAGCCTTAATTATCTTTCTTAAGATGTCAACTCTTTTAGATTTCATATTTCTTACCATATATTTGTTAAGTATTTCTGGAGGTGAATGTGTCATGTGGACCTGTGCATATCAAACCCAAAACCATGTTGATTTTCCCCAATTTATTAATATTATAGAGAACTCATTCAAAATTGAGCTCATGATATTTTAGTAGTAGAAATACGAAGTTCTTTAGATCCTGAAATGGTCATTTGTCTTCTGTAATAAGCACTAAGTAAATTGATCCTTTTATGGCTTTGGAAATCTGGCAGAAAATCTTGATGGCTATGGTATGTTTTTCTATGATGTATATTATTTTCTCAGGTTGTTTCTAGCTTATTTGTAGGGAATTTTAATCATAAATACAACTTTCAGTGAAATAATAAAGTAGGTTATTCTTGACATATTAACAATAGAAAGTTAGAAAAGTTGATGTTTCTCACTATGAAAGAAAGAAATTAATCATCTGATTAAAATTGTATTTTTAAAATTAAATGGTTAATTACTTTTGCCTAGAGGTTTACCATCTTTTCAGAAAGTGAGGCATTATGACAGGCAAATATATGCCTGAAGAAAATTGATTTGTTATTTGATTTATATGCCATTATCTCTTTAAATTTCCCCATTTTAAAATAGCAAAACAGCACATCAAGATAACTAGTGTTCAAACTAACTGTATGTCAGATTACTTACTGGAAAAGAGAGGATAACTAAAAGCTCTTCTGTCATTTTGGGAGGCACAATATGCAGGCAACCTTTCTACAGGACACTGTTTGCAAGTATGTAAGGGCAGATCATGTGAACTCTCTTTTAACTTTATTTTCCTTGGTTCCTGTGAGTCAAAAAGCACAAATGTATTGGGATCACTGGGCCAGTAGGTACACTGAACTGTAAGGTTTCTTTCTGAGTACTGAGAGTTTTCTCAACATTGAATCAAATGCCAGTAAACAACCACATGTGTGTATTTAGCTCTGTAACCTTTAGAATGTTTTATTATTACATAACTAGTTAATGATACATGTTCATTAAGAAAATTAGAAAATATATTGCAAGCAAAATGAAAACAATTTAAAAGCTCATAGTTTTACCAATGAGATATATCATGTTGGTGTATATTCTTTTTCTATTTTTTTAAGTATAATTTAGAATTTTTGCCCTAAAGTGTTTTTTTTTCCTTTATTCTGTCTTGCTTCTCTTTTTCTCTATCACTAAAAACATCTCCTCCATGTAAAAAGATGTATCTAAATGCTGGTATGAAAATGATGTTTAATGGTCAATGACAGAACCTAAAACATTTTTTAAAACTACCTAATGGTGACAACACTTGCTGAAAATATATTTAAGAATTACTCTTTAGAAACTTCCTAGAAATAGGAGCAATCAAAAGTCCATGTACTCAATTTATTCATCGTGTTTGAGTCAGTAACCTTAGAAAACCTTTCTGAAATTAATTGATCTAAGTCTTTAACAGTTCAAATACATCAAATTGATGATGGTGGTGATGGTAACAAATCATTCTCAATTCCACTAGGCATGAAATGTAAATGGGTATGTAGTGTGCTTATTCTCCTTATAAATAATAAATGTATTCCTTTGTAATACAGTCATTGATATGGGGCCCTCCATTGCCCACTAAGTACGCAAAAGGTTTTTTGACCCAGAAGGCCTAATAGCCAATAAGCATAATTTGTGTTCTGCTGGCCAGATTGCTTCATGAACATTCAATTGATTTCCTTAAATGTCACAAAGCTTGATGAGTTATCAGAAATATGAAAAAATGAACACCTTCATGCATTTGTAAGCTACATTTTGAAATAGAACATTATCTGCACTCCACAACCTCCGTGTCCCTTCTTAGTCACTAATAACCCTTCTTCATTCCTCAAGTTTATTCTTGTATTTTGACATCTGACACCAAAGATTAGTTCTAAATGTTATATCAATAAAATCATATGGTGTATTTTTTTTGTCTGACCTCTTTTGCTTATATTATATGTGTGAGTTTTTCCAAATTGCTCCAAGTGGCAGCAGTCTCTGCATTTTCATTACTGGATCGTATTCTGTTTTATGAATGAATTCTAGTTTATTCATTCCAGTATGAATAATGCTGCTGTGAATATTCTGGTATTTGTCTTTTTAACACACATGTACCTGTTTCTTTTGGCTGTTTAATTATGAATGAAATTGTCAGATTATGGGTTATGTTGTATGTTCAACTTTAGATTCTGTCAAGCAGAATTGATAGTTAATTGTGCTAATTTACATTTCCAGCAACAGTGTAGGAAATTTTCTGTTGCTTGATGTGTTTACTAATATTTTTCAGTATTTTAAAATTTTAGCCATTATAGTAGGTGTAAAGGGATATTTCATTTGGATTTTAATTATAATTCTTGATGACTAACTAGTTGGAGCACTCTTTCATGTGTTTATTGGCCATTTTATCATGTTCTTTTGTAAAGTATCTGTTCACATATTTTCCTCTTCTTTTATTGGATTGTCCATCTATTTTTCTTTTTTTTTTTTACATCTTTATTGGAGTATAATTTCTTTACAACGGTATGTTAGTTTCTGCTTTATAACAAAGTGAATCAGTTATACATATACATATGTTCCCATATCTCATCCCTCTTGCATCACCCTGCCTCCCACCCTCCGTATCCCACCCCTCCAAGCAGTCACAAAGCACTGAGCTGATCTCCTTGTGCTATGCGGCTGCTTCCCACTAGCTGTCTACCTTATGTTTGGTAGTGTATATATGTCCATGCCTCTCTCTTGCTTTGTCACAGCTTACCCTTCCCCTCCCCATATCCTCAAGTCCATTCTCTAGTAGGTCTGTGTCTTTATTCTTGTCTTACCCCTAGGTTCTTCATGACATTTTTTTTTCTTAAATTCCATATATATGTGTTAGCATACGGTATTTGTCTTTCTCTTTCTGACTTACTTCACTCTGTGTGACAGACTCTAGGTCTATCCACCTCATTACAAATAGCTCAATTTCTTTATGGCTGAGTAATATTCCATTGTATATATGTGCCACATCTTCTTTATCCATTCATCCGACGGTGGGCACTTAGGTTGTTTCCATCTCCGGGCTATTGTAAATAGAGCTGCAATGAACATTTTGGTACATGACTCTTTCTGAATTCTGGTTTCCTCAGGGCTCAGGGCTAGTAGTGGGATTGCTGGGTCATATGGTAGTTCTATTTGTAGTTTTTTAAGGAACCTCCATACTGTTCTCCATAGTGGCTGAACCAATTCACATTCCCACCAGCAGTGCAAGAGTGTTCCCTTTTCTCCACACCCTCTCCAGCATTTATTGTTTCTAGATTTTTTGATGATGGCCATTCTGACTGGTGTGAGATGATATCTCATTGTAGTTTTGATTTGCATTTCTCTAATGATTAATGATGTTGCGCATTCTTTCATGTGTTTATTGGCAGACTGTATATCTTCTTTGGAGAAATGTCTATTTAAGTCTTCTGCCCATTTTTGGATTGAGTTGTTTGTTTTTTTGTTATTGAGCTGCATGAGCTGCTTATAAATTTTGGAGATTAATCCTTTGTCAGTTGCTTCATTTGCAAATATTTTCTCCCATCCTGAGGGTTGTCTTTTGGTCTTGTTTATGTTTTCCTTTGCTGTGCAAAAGCTTTGAAGTTTCATTAGGTCCCATTCGTTTATTTTTGTTTTTATTTCCATTTCTCTAGGAGGTGAGTCAAAAAGGATCTTACTGTGATTTATGTCACAGAGTGTTCTGCCTATGTTTTCCTATAAGAGTTTGATAGTTTCTGGCCTTACATTTAGGTCTTTAATCCATTTTGAGCTTATTTTTGTGTATGGTGTTAGGGATTGTTCTAACCTCATACTTTTACATGTACCTGTCCAGTTTTCCCAGCACCACTTATTGAAGGGGCTGTCCTTTCTCCACTGTACATTCCTGCCTCCTTTATCAAAGATAAGCTGACCATATGTGTGTGGGTTTATCTCTAGGTTTTCTATCCTGTTCCATTGATCTCTCTTTCTGTTTTTGTGCCAGTACCATACTTTCTTGATTACTGTAGCTTTGTAGTATAGTCTGAAGTCAGGTAGCCTGATTCCTCCAGCTCTGTTTTTCATTCTCAAGATTGCTTTGGCTATTCCAGGTCTTTCATGTTTCCATACAAATTGTGAAATTTTTTGTTCTAGTTCTGTGAAAAATGCCAGTGGTAGTTTGATAGGGATTCCTTTGAATCTGTAGATTCCTTTGGGTAGTAGAGTCATTTTCACAGTGTTGATTCTTCCAATCCAAGAACATGGTATATCTCTCCATCTGTTTGTATCATCTTTAATTTCTTTCATCAGTGTCTTATAATTTTCTGCATACAGGTCTTTTGTCTCCTTAGGTAGGTTTATTCCTAGATATTTTATTCTTTTTGTTGCAATGGTAAATGGGAGTGTTTTCTTGATTTCACTTTCAGATTTTTCATCATTAGTGTATAGGAATGCCAGGGATTTCTGTGCATTAATTCTGTGTCCTGCAACTTTACCAGATTCATTGATTAGCTCTAGTAGTTTTCTGGTAGCATCTTTAGGATTCTCTATGTATAGTATCATGTCATCTGCAGTGACAGCTTTACTTCTTCTTTACCAATTTGGCTTCCTTTTATTTCCTTTTCTTCTCTGATTGCTGTGGCTAAAACTTCCAAAACTATGTTGAATAAGAGTGGTGAGAGTGGGCAACCTTGTCTTGTTCCTGACCTTAGTGGAAATGCTTTCAGTTTTTCACCATTGAGGATGATATTGGCTGTGGGTTTGTCATATATGGCCTTTATTATGTTGAGGAAAGTTCCCTCTATGCCTACTTTCTGCAGGGTTTTTATCATAAATGGGTGTTGAATTTTGTCGAAATCTTTCTCTGCATCTGTTGAGATGATCATATGGTTTTTCTCCTTCAGTTTGTTAATATGGTTGATCACATTGATTGATTTGCATATGTTGAAGAATCCTTGCATTCCAGGAATAAACCCCACTTGATCATGGTGTATGATCCTTTTAATGTGTTGTTGGATTCTGTTTGCTAGTATTTTGTTGAGGATTTTTGCATCTGTGTTCATCAGTGATATTGGCCTGTAGTTTTCTTTGTGACATCCTTGTCTGGTTTTGGTATCAAGGTGATGGTGGCCTTGTAGAATGAGTTTGGGAGTGTTCCTCCCTCTGCTATATTTTGGAAGAGCTTGAGAAGGATAGGTGTTAGCTCTTCTCTAAATGTTTGATAGAATTCGCCTGTGAAACCATCTGGTCCTGGGCATTTGTTTCTTGGAAGATTTCTAATCACAGTTTCAATTTCAGTGCTTGTGATTGGTCTGTTCATATTTTCTATTTCTTCCTGATTCAGTCTTGGCAGGTTGTGCATTTCTAAGAATTTGTCCATTTCTTCCAGGTTGTCCATTTTATTGGCATAGAGTTGCTTGTAGTAATCTCTCATGACCTTTTGTATTTCTGCAGTGTCAGTTGTTACTTCTCCTTTTTCATTTCTAATTCTATTGATTTGAGTCTTCTCCCTTGTTTTCTTGATGAGTCTGGGTAATCGTTTATCAATGTTGTTTATCTTCTCAAAGAACCAGCTTTGAGTTTTATTGTTCTTTGCTATCGTTTCCTTCATTTCGTTTTCATTTATTTCTGATCTGATTTTTATGATTTCTTTCCTTCTGCTAACTTTGGGGCTTTTTTGTTCTTCTTTCTCTAATTCCTTTAGGTGCAAAGTTAGGTTGTTTATTCGAGATGTTTCCTGTTTCTTAAGGTGGGCTTGTATTGCTAAAAACTTTCCTCTTAGAACTACTTTTGCTCCATCCCGTATATTTTGGGTCGTTGTGTCTCCATTGTCATTTGTTTCTAGGTGTTTTTTTATTTCCTCTTTGATTTCTTCAGTGATCTCTTGGTTATTAAGTAGTGTATTGTTTAGCCTCCATGTGTTTGTAATTTTTACAGATGTTTTCCTGTAATTGATATGTAGTCTCATAGCGTTGTTGTCGGAAAAGATACTTGATACAATTTCAGTTTTCTTAAATTTACCAAGGCTTGATTTGTGACCCAAGATATGATCTGTCCTGGAGAATGTTCCATGAGCACTTGAGAAAAATGTGTATTCTGTTGTTTTTGGATGGGATGTACTTTAAATATCTTAAGTCCATCTTGTTTAATGAATCATTTAAAGCTTGTGTTTCCTTATTTATTTTCATTTTGGATGATCTGTCCATTGGTGAAAGTGGGTTGTTAAAGTCCCCTACTATGAATGTGTTACTGCCGATTTCCCCTTTTATGGCTGTTAGTATTTGGCTTATGTATTGAGGTGCTCCTATGTTGGGAGCATAAATATTTACAATTGTTATATCTTCTTCTTGGATCGATCCCTCGATCATTATGTAGTGTCCTTCTTTGTCTCTTCTAATAGTCTTTATTTTAAAGTCTATTTTGTCTGATATGAGAATTGCTACTCCAGCTTTCTTTTGGTTTCCATTTGCATGGAATATCTTTTTCCATCCCCTTACTTTCAGTCTGTATGTGTCTTTAGGTCTGAAGTGGGTCTCTTTTAGATAGCATATATATGGGTCTTATTTTTGTATCCATTCAGCCAATCTGTGTCTTTCGGTGGGAGCATTTAGTCGATTTACAGTTAAGGTAATTATTGATATGTATGTTCCTATTCCCATTTTCTTAATTGTTTTGGGTTCGTTATTGTAGGTCTTTTCCTTCTCTTGTGTTTCTTGCCTAGAGAAGGTCCTTTAGCATTTGTTGTAAAGCTGGTTTGGTGGTGCTGAACTGCTGACAAGCTTTTGCTTGTCTGTAAAGATTTTAATTTTTCCATCAAATCTGAATGAGATCCTTGCTGGGTAGAGTAATCTTGGTTGCAGCTTTTTCTCCTTCATCACTTTAAATATGTCCTGCCAGTCCCTTCTGGCTTGCAGAGTTTCTGCTGAGAGATCAGCTGTTAACCTTATGGGGATTCCCTTGTGTGTTATTTGTTGTTTTTCCCTTGCTGCTTTTAATATGTTTTCATTGTATTTAATTTTTGACAGTTTGATTAATATGTGTCTTGGCGTATTTCTCCTTGGATTTATCCTGTAAGGGACTCTCTGTGCTTCCTGGACTTGATTCCCATATTAGGGAAGTTTTCAACTATAATCTCTTCAAATATTTTCTCAGTCCCTTTGTTTTTCTCTTCTTCTTCTGGAACCCCTATAATTCGAATGTTGGTGCATTTAATGTTGTCCCAGAGGTCTCTGAGACTGTCCTCAGTTCTTTTCATTTTTTTTCTTTATTCTGCTCTGCAGTAGTTATTTCCACTGTTTTATCTTCCAGGTCACTTATCCATTCTTCTGCCTCAGTTATTCTGCTATTGATCCCATCTAGAGTATTTTTAATTTCATTTATTGTGTTGTTCATTGTTGTTTTTTTCATCTTTAGTTCTTCTAGTTCCTTGTTAAATGTTTCTTCCATTTTGTCTATTTCCAAGATTTTGGATCATCTTTACTGTCATTATTTTGAATTCTTTTTCAGGTAGACTGCCTATTTCATCTTCATTTGTTAGGTCTGGTGGGTTTTTATCTTGCTCCTTCATCTGTGCTGTGTTTTTCTGTGTTCTCATTTTGGTTATCTTACTGTGTTTGGGGTCTCCTTTTTGCAGGCTGCATGTTCGTAGTTCCCGTTGTTCTTGGTGTCTGTCCCCAGTGGCTAAGGTTGGTTCAATGGGTTGTGTAGGCTTCCTGGTGGAGGGGACCAGTGCCTGTGTTCTGGTGGATGAGGCTGGATCTTGTTTTTCTGGTGGACAGGTCCACATCTGATGGTGTGTTTTGGGGTGTCTGTGGACTTAATTATGATTTTAGGCAGTCTCTTTGCTAATGGGTGGGGTTGTGTTCCTGTCTTGCTAGTTGTTTGTCATAGGGTGTCCAGCACTGTAGCTTGCTGGTCATTGAGTGAAGCTGGGTGTTGGTATTGAGATGGAGATCTCTGGGAGATTTTCGCCATTTGATATTATGTGGAGCTGGGAGGTCTCTTGTGGACCAGTGTCCTGAAGTTGGCTCTGCCACGTCAGAGGCACAGCACTGACTCCTGGCTGGAGCAGCAAGAGCCTTTCATCCACACGGCTCAGAATAAAAGGGAGAAAAAGTAGAAAGGAAGAATTAGTAGAAGTAGAAAGAAAGAAAGAAGGGAGTGAAGGAAGCAAGGAAGGAAGCAAGAAAGAAGAAGGAAGGAAAGAAAGGGAGGGAGGGATGGAGGGAGGAAGGAGCGAAGGAAGGAGGGAAGGAAGGAAAAAAGAAAGAAAGAAGATAAAGTAAAATAAAGTAAAATGTAATAAAGTTATTAAAATAAAATATAATTATTAAGAAAAAAATTTAAAAAATAAAAAACGGATGGATAGAACCCTAGGACACATGGTGGAAGCAAAGCTATACAGACAAAATCTCACACAGAAGCATACACATACACACTCACAAAAAGAGGAAAAGGGGAAAAAATCATAAATATTGCTCTCGAAGTCCACCTCCTCAATTAGCGATGATTCGTTGTCTATTCATGTATTGCACAGATGCAGGGTACATCAAGTTGATTGTGGAGCTTTAATCCGCTGTTTCTGAGGCTGCTGGCAGAGATTTCCCTTTCTCTTCTTTGTTCTCACAGCTCCCAGGGGCTCAGCTTTGGATTTGGCCCTGCCTCTGCTTGTAGGTCGCCAGAGGGCGTCTATTTTTCGCTCAGACAGGACGGGGTTAAAGGAGCTGCTGATTCGGGGCCTCTGGCTCACTCAGGCTGTGGGGAGCGAGGGGCACGGAGTGCAGGGCGAGCCTGCGGTAGCTGAGGCCGGCATGCGTTCTCCCAGGGGAGTTGTCCCTGGATCCTGGGGCCCTGGCAGTGGCGGGCTGCACAGGCTTCCTGGAAGGGAGGTGTGGATAGTGACCTGTGCTTACACACAGGCTTCTTGGTGGCGGCAGCAGCAGCCTTAGTGTCTCCTGCCCGCCTCTGGGGTCCGTGCTTTTAGCCGCCCATCTTTTTTTCATATTCACTGTCGAATTCTTTCTGTGGTTGGATAAAAGATTATTATGGATTGTATGTTTTACAAATATCTTCTCTGATTATGCAGCTTGACTTTTCATCCTTAAGGGTGGCTTTTGATGAACAGATTTCCCTAATTTTAACGTAGTTCAGCTTATCAATCATTATTGTTGTCTGTTTTGTACTTTGTGTGACCTGTTTAAGAAATTTTTAGTTATCTAAAAATCAGTAAGTTATTTGTATATGTTATTTTCTAGATGCATTCTTGTTTTATCTTTCTTATTTAGGTTTACAGTTCCCCTGCAATTGACTTATATAGTATGAGGAATGGGTAAGCTTTCATTTTTCTATTTAAATATACACTTGGCCAAGGCCTTTTAAAAAAATATTTACTTCATGTTCTATAGTGCCACCTTTATCATAAATTGAATGCCCTTAAATATGTTACTCACCAGAATGTATTTTGTTCCATTGGTCAATTTGACCATCCTCATAGAAATAACAAAAATTTTTTAAATAGTGTGACTTTTTTTTAATACTTGCTATTAGGTAGCATACATCTTTAATTTTGTTCTCCTTCAAGAATGTCTTTGCTTACCCTACTAAGTGGGAGAAGATGTTTGCAAATGATGTATCTATTAAGGAGTTAATTAAAAATATACAAAAACGTACACAATTCAACGAGAAAATAAACAACCTGGCTAAGAAAAATGAAATTTTGCCATCTGTGACAACATGGTTGGACCTAGAGGTTATTATTATGCTAATTGAAATAAGTCAGAGAAAGATAAATATTGTATGATCTCACTTATATGTGGGATCTAAAAAACAAACAAAACAAAACATACTCATAGAAAACAAATGGGTGGTGCTGGAAAGGAGGGGGGACAAAATAGGTAAAGGGGATTAAGGAGTACAAACCTCCAGTTTTAAAATAAATAAGGCAAAAGGCTATAATGTACAGCATAAGGAATTTGATCAGTAATATTATAATAACTTTGAATGGGGACAGGTGGTTACTAGACTTCTCGTGATCACCTCCTGATGTATGCAAATGTCAACTCACTATGTAGTACACCTGAAACTAACATAATATATGTCGGCTATATTTTAATAAAAACAAACAAATCATAAATAAATAAATACATATCTTTGTTAGCCTTAGCTCTTCGTATTTCCATATAAATTTTAGAAATTTCATGTTAGTTTCCACAAAAAGGCTTGCTAAGATTTTGAATGTGACCTCATTAAATCTGTAGATTAGTTTTGAGGTATTTTAGGATCTTGATTCTTTCACTTCATGAACTAGGTGGTCTATCAGGTAAAGCCCAAAAATGTAACCTTTTCTAATTGTCTGGGCAATCACCCTCCTTTTCAGTGGTTGCTAATAATTCTCTTATCAGAGACATGTGTCCTGATGATCAGGATTGAAAACATGGCAGGCTGAAACTAAGCATCTTTAGCCTCATCTGTTCAATATAATTATGTTCTTAAGCAAATTTAGAAGAACAAATAACAAGTTACAAAATCTTTCATTTCAGCAGGTTAGGACTGGAAAGTTTTAGACTTGGAATGACATGGTCATTTTTTCTGTATAGACTTCAAATGTTAAACATATTTGTATAGTTCAAAATGTTTAGCTATAAAAAGCAAACATTACTTTTAGGTAATCCGTTGTCTGATTACACAAGGCTTTTGCTCAATATTATGGACTCCATTTTTTCTACCACCATAAGCAGTATTATTAGCTCAGTGCCTCTTATCAATTTGTCATCCACTGAAATGAAAAACACAAACAAAGCCACTCAGGCAAAGCAGTCTTGTTTCAAATGCAACATTTTCCTTAACACATTGTTGGTCCCTGATCTTGAAGTGTTATTTCATTCATTTAGTCATCAAATATTTATTAAACACTAACACCAATTCGAGCAATATGTCATATAATGAAAACATGGTTGCTGCTGAGAAGGCAAAATTCACATATGTGAACTTTATATACATGAAAAAAATAATAAAACATTTCTTTCGTTAAGTCACTTCACATTGGTCTCTCCATTTTTTTATCATTCAGACTTCCTTCTCCAAAGCCATAGAGGCATATAATAATCATTTCTAGCTCTACGCTTGTACACAATGCCTCTCATTTTTATTTCCAAAGTATACCCTGCCATCATCTGTGAAAGACGATAAGTTCAATGAATCTGCTTGTAAGTGTCCTTTTTGTTGAGTTCCATTTCCACATATTCTCATGCTTATCAGTTATTTCTACTTAGAAGCTCCACAGTGACTTTAACCTCAATAAATGCTGCACTGAACTTATTATATTTACACTTAAGCTTGCCCAATGTTGGTAGATAAGAACATACTCCAAATAACTCTACAGACCAAACTTGGGATTGAATCTGGAGTCATTACATCCTCTCATTCCGATGTTAACTACTCTAATGGTTTAAATCTTCACCTAACTTCACCTTATTACTGAATATTTTCATATGTATAGACAGAAACTGGCACAAGAACTAGAGAGAATCCTGACACCATTTTTTAGCTTTTGGTTCCCATTCCTTCCAGAATCCAAGCTGCATTTTCATTTATGAACACTGAAGACCTCTTTGATCCTTATCATCAATCCTTCATTTTAAACTTAAGCTAGCTAAGGTTGATAACCTGGCATTTAAAACCAAATGACCTTACATTCTCCATGTTCCAAACAGAATGAACTATAGTCTTTCTCTATGACCATTTTTACACAAATGCTTACAGCACCTATAAAAATGTTGCATTTTCTTTTTCCATGTTTCCTTATCCCTAGTAAAATTCTACTAAGATTCTTGAGTACAGAGATTTCTATGTCCCCAGCATCTGCCCCAGGTCTCAGTAAATATTTATTTAATTGATAAATGTGTGGATGAATGTATAGATAAGTCATTCAATTCAAATTATTTTTCTGGAAGTCTTCTTGACCTTGCCAGTATGGTCTGACCTCTAGTACTTTGAAAAGATGATATTTATTATCTGTGTTCTTCAACAAGTAATATTTTGAAAGGTATTTTATTATATTGCCTCTTAGCTATTTTTATACCAATGCTATGACAAATATAAGCACAAAATATTTTTATCTTTAAGGTAATTCATACAGTATTATACACAGGGAAAATATACAATAGTTATCAAATAATTCTTAGATGGTTAGATAAGAGTCACAGAACTGACAAGTACATAAACATATAGTCATACTTAATAATTTTATAAATATTGACAGTGGATTCCAGAAAGTTTCAGTGTCTTGTCCAAAGAAGCAGGGCTAGTTTGTGGAGCTGAGCTAAGATTGATAATCAGTTAAATGAAGGCAAAATATAGGCTTTTTAAATAACATTTTTTTTTAATATTACTGTGCTTAACATTTTAACTTGTGCTTCACGTAAGTTATGTTTGACATAACTTATGGCTTGATAGGAGACATGAGTTAAGGTGCTGCTGTTCTGGGGAAGGAGGGAGATGATGAATAGTCCAACAGTGGATTGTCTCAACTAACACAAAAGAAGAAGACAGAAAGGAGAGTGGAGTTTATGGAGGGAGGAAATCAGAAAACCAAAGTATGTAGGATTGACAAAGCCAAGAAAATATTTTTCTGAAATGGATTAAAACGTGCTTATAAGTAGTTCATGGAGATTTCGCAATGGCCAGGTATCACTGATTAGTGATGCTAGTTCTAGATAGGAGGAATTCAAAGGTCCTGAGGTTGCTGCTTGTAAAAATTGAAATGAATTTCCAGTAAGTTCTTCACAACTCATAAATTAGCATAGTCCTGTGGGCTCAAAACGAAAACTTTAGGTCAGGCATGAGAGAATTCAAATTGCAAAGCTTGAACAGTTTTTAATAATAATTGAAAATACAGTTCATAAAGTGTAACAATTCTCTGAGCTACTGAGGCTTGCTGCCAAATTATCTGTCATTTTCATAGAACTGATTTTATTTCTTTTTAAATGAAAGAATTTTAAATTGTTTTTACATGGTGGAGGATAGATGTGTGAGCAAATTTAATTTTTCAAATGTGTTGAAAAGGAATAACTTCTTAAAAGAAAAAGCTACACAGTGTCTCATATTAACCATATTGATAGTTTGAAATGTATTTTTGAAAAACTGTAGAAAAGGGCTGGGAAGACACATGCTCCAGGATTCTGGAACTGGAATTTCCTTTGCATCTTACTTTTTCCTTTGTGCTCAATTCTCTACATGTATCTACATTCACAACTGTGGAATCCGTAGGTTGTTACCAATGTTTTGCTTTTTGATCCTTTTTCTGGTCACTGTATTGTCAACAAATACTATTAATTGCTATTTCAAAATGATCTTATATACCTCAGATAAGATACAAGAAAAATAAAATATTCTCTTACTACTTACCCTCTATTAATATCTGCTAGAATTTCAGTTTTCCATTATTGACGGGAGTGGAAGTGGAGCATGGCACTATGAAAGTACCATTGTTGATTTAATACACTAGTTTTTATGTGTCCTATATTTTTGTTAAATCCTACCGTAAACTATAAATAGATAATGTAAAGCCAGTTGTTCTGAACCTCTCAAACTCTGTTTCTTCATTTGTAAAATGAAAGTGTGATCAGCTGAAAAATGGCCCTTCAAAACTATCAGGTCCTAATATACAGATCCTGTAAATATTATCTTACATGGCAGAGACTTTGCAGATATTATTAAGTTAGGATCTTGAGATGGGGTGTAGTCGTTTACTAGGGCTGCCATAACAAAGGACAACAGATTGAGTTGCTTAAACAATAGAAACTTATTTTCTCACAATGCTGGAGGCTACTATCCAAGATCAGGGTACCAGCAGAGTTGGCTTCTTCTGAGGTCTCTCCCCTTGGGGCTCATAGGTGACCATCTTCTCCCTGTGTTCTCACATGGTCTTCACTCTGTGTGTGTCTGTGTCCTAATTTCCTCTTTTTGTGAGGATACTAATCATATTGGATTAGGGCATAAACTAATAACCTCATTTCAACTTAATTACATCTTCAAAGACCCTATATTTTTAATTTGTTAAAGAATTTTATTGAGATACAGTTTACATGCCATAAAGCTCCCCGCTTAAAGTGTACAATTCAGTGGTTTTAGCATATTTACAAAGTGGTGCAACCATTACTACAATCTAAGTTTAGAACATTTTGTCCCCAAAAAGGGAGGCATAGCCACTAGCAGTCAGTGCCATCCCACTAGGTCCCCCAGCCCCCAGCACGCACAGAGGTACTCTCTACAATTATGGATTTATCTATCCTGGACACTTTTGTAAATGGAATTTTACAATTTATGACTTCACTATCTGGCTTCTTTCACTGAACATAATGTTTTCGAGGTTGATCCATGTTGAGCCTGTATCCATATTTCATTCCTTTTGTTGGCTAATCATAGTCCATTGAATGGAAGGACCACATTTCATTTACCCATTCATCAGTTGATGGACATTTGGGTCCTCTCCATAAAGACCCTATTTTTAAATGCAGTCACTTTCTGAGGTACTGGAGATTAGGATTTTAATATATGACTTTGGTCCAAGTTGGGGCACAGTTCATCCCATAACATTCCACCCTCCAGCCCTCCAAATTCATGTTCTTATAACTTGCTAAATTCAGTCACCTGATTTCAATAGCCCCAAAAGTCTTAATTCCAGTATCAACTCAAAGTCCAAAATTTCACCTAAGTATCATCTAAACCAGATAATGGGTGAGACTTGAAGTATGGTTCATCTGGAGGCAAAATTCCTCTTCAGCTGAGTTCGTGCAGTCAGACAGATTATCTGCTTCCAAAATACGATGGTGGGACAACCATATTATAGACATTACTATCCCCAAAGAGAGAAATTGGAAAGAAAAAAGGATGAACCCTAAAGATAAACACTAGTCCTTGTAATAAAGAGACAGAGGGAAATCTGAAACACAGAATACAATGTGAAGTTGGAGCATAAAGAGATGTGAAGATGCTGACCTTAAAGATTGGTGTGATATGGCTATAAACCAAGGAATGCTAGCAGCTGCCAAATGCTGGAATAAGCCAGAAATAGATTTTCCTTCAGAGCCTCTGGAGAAAGTATGGCCCTCTTGACGCCTTGATTCTGGGACCTGTGCTACTGACTTTGGACTGCTAGCCTCCATAACTCTGGAGAATAAATTTCTGTTGTTTTGAGCCACCAAGTTTGTGATCGTTTGTTACAGTTGTCTGCAAAACTAAACAAAACCAATAAAGAGAATAAAATCTGTATCATAGGATTTTTGTAAGGATAAAATATAGTAATTTATAGCACTTTGCACTGTGACCTGCACGTGAAGATCTGGTCAATGAATGTAGTTCTTCAGCTCTTCTTTTTCCATATCTTCACAACCACACAATCTGTCTCATCTTGTTTCTCTAGGGCTCACCCCAGGAATTTAGATACAGTCAGTGAATTTAATAAATATTATGGGTCATTAAATCAAGGTGATAGCCTGAAACATATTTCTACTTCTTCTCCCGTCACAATTTCCTTTGTTACAAAGGAAGAGAGCAGATATAAGAAAAGAAACAAAGATCTAACATTACTAGAAAAAGAGTATCTTCAGAGGGAACAGAACTTTCGGTATACTGGAAAGATAGAAAATAAATAGGACACTCAGTTCTAATGTGGAACCTCTTTTCATGAAAAACAAACAGAAATGGTGGTTAAAATATTTGTAAAGAATTATATATGTTCATAGCTCTGCTCAGTAAGAGAAAAAGAAATCCCCAAGTGCCAGAATAAATGAGAAAACTTCTAACATGAAAGAGCTGGAATTCTTTCCCCTGATTATCAAATCAATGCACATTAATAAGAAAATATTATGAAACTATATAATATAGTGATGGAAAATCTCTCATTATCTCAGTCATCAAATATAAATTCCACTGACAGTTTTGGGAATATTTCATTTGATCTTATTCTTCCCTGCATTTGGTAACATTTGTATTTCTTTACTGACATATAAGAATCATGCTTTATAGTTTCATTTATATAAAGTTCAAAGTAAGGCAAAAACTAACCTACTTAGATAAACTAGAAACAAAATCCCAAAATAGGTCATGCAATATACACCTCTTTGCAACTTACTTTTTTCACTTAATAACTCTTGGAATTCTTCCCATATCACTCTTTATAGACCTACATAATTATTTTATGTTTATTTAACATTTATATAAAAGATAGAAATGAACTAATTTCTTTTAATTTAAAAAGCACAGTGTGTTTCACTTGATATACTTTCACTGGCCAAATTAGAGTTAATATTCTAAAAATTATCCAGTAAAATATTTCTCACTTTCATGTAAGCACATTCATCTTTTCAGTTATCTTCTGTGATTTTTCTAAACCAGATAACTTCTTGAAAAGCACATTAAAAATTTTTAATGTTATATAATTTTATTTTCTTTTTAAAATAATTTTTTTAATTTTAAATTTTATCAAAGTAAAATATACATGCAAAGAATACATAAATTGTAAGTGTTCAGAGAAGTGAATTTTTTGTGTGAATTTTAAAAAATGAACATAATCATGAAAACTACCATTCCTATAAGAAATAGAATATTACTAGTACCCCCAGGGCTCCTACCCAATCACCAAAAGTTGACTTGAAAGTAAAAATACTAAATCAGCCATATCTTCAGTCATTTTTAACTTGAACAGCTGGGAATAGAAAGCAGAAGGAAGCTTCTGGCTGCATTTCTATTTTGATAAACATGCATTTATTAATGAACAACTTTTAATGAACAACTTTAATGATTGTCTGGAAAAATTATTCTCAGGGCTCCCTATAAAGTAGGAGAATTCACAGTAGCCAGAGGGAGAGAGATGCCAGACCCATGAAAAACAACCAATGATATAGCATTTTGGAAACAGGAGTAGGTATGTAGTCTAATGATTTTCAGATTATGTTAGTGGATGCGTTGTCCTTCCGACGAAATTATGAGTAGATTATATGAAGTCATCTAGTTCAGGATGGTACATGGAACACACATCTGTCTCGCATTTCTTCTGGAATTATCTTAAAAACAATAAAAGAATCAAAAAGGGTATTAAGAGCCACCCATTTGGAAGTCTTTTCGTTATCTGTACAATGAGAGTTGTACAAGGTTGTAATAACCTACTTTGCTTTAATACTGAATTTTGTTATTTTTAAAACATTATATGGCTTCCCTGGTGGTGCAGTGGTTAAGAATCCGCCTGCCAGTGCAGGGGACACGGGTTTGAGTCCTGGTCCTGGAAGATCCCACATGCCGCAGAGCAGTTAAGCCCATGTGCCACAACTACTGAGCCTTCGCTCTAGAGCCCATGAGCCACAACTACTGAGCCTGCATGCCACAACTGCTGAAGCCCGCTGTGCCTAGAGCCTGTGCTCCACAACAAGAGAAGCCACCGCAATGAGAAGCCTGTGCACCACAACGAAGAGTAGCCCCCGCTCACCGCAACTACAGAAAGCCTGCATGCAGCAACAAAGACCCAACGCAGCCAAAAATAAATAAATAAAATAAATAAATTTTTTAAAATTACATGATTTATATTGGCATCGCTATGGAAAATAAGTGAGAAGTATCTATGTTATATAAATAGGTTGAAGCACTGGTGACAAGAGGGTAAATATTGTATTGAATCATTTTATGTGCGTGGCCAGAAAAAAAATCTTAATCTTCTGCACATTTTAATATCAAAATTAAAGGCATCTCCAGTTACCTGATAATGAAAAGATAATTTCTAACTTTAAAACTACCCTGAATATGTCTAGCCATTTATCCATTAATGGCTGGAAAAGGAATTTCAGTGTTTGTTGTGTAGGGTACTTATCAATACAGAAAGGGAAGTGAAATGGAGGGTGAGAAGTAGATGAGAAGAAAGAAGGAGTGAAGGAGGGAAGGAGTGAGAGGGAGGGGCGGGGGAGAGAGAAAGGCCCTTCCTAGAATCTGTTTTTAAAAGTTTGAACCAGTCTGCTCTAGTTCAAAATAGTGTGTGTGTCACAATCTAAAAACCTTAAGTCATTCTCTGTGTAATTTTTTCTCAACAAACATATATACTCACTACTTTATATGCATTATGTCAATTACTCATCACAAGAGCCAATGAAAGAGTCCTTTGCATTTTGAAATTGAAGAAACTTAGGTGTAGAGAGGTCAAATCATTTTCCAACATCATCAGGATGAATGACAAAGCTGAGGATGAAATCCATGACTGTCCTCTAAAGGTCACATTGTCATCTGTTCTGGTATGCAACTCTTGTCTTCCCAGTTAACAGACCCCTCCTAGTGATTACTGAGGAAGGACAAATTGAGAATATTTGACAGATACTTTCGGAAGGGATATGAAATGTCAATGGAATGTCAATTATTTCTAAATTAAAGGTTATCTTTTCCTGTACTGTATTCTTTGGGTGTTCAATTTGACAAACTAAAAAGTTGGGAAATTTTTCAAAATTAAGAGAATGGACTTGAGGACGTGGAGAGGGGGAAGGGTAAGCTGTGACAAAGTGAGAGAGTAACACTGACATATATACACTACCAAAAACGTAAAATAGATAGCTAGTGGGAAGCAGCCGCATAGCAGTGGGAGATCAGCTCGGTGCTTTGTGACCGCCTAGAGGGGTGGGATAGGGAGGATGGGAGGGAGGGAGATGCAAGAGGGAAGAGATATGGGAACATATGTATAACTGATTTACTTTGTTATAAAGCAGAAACTAACACACCATTGTAAAGCAATTATACTCCAATAAAGATGTTAAAAAAAAAACTATTAGCAATCAGTGGTGTTTGAATAATCATGACTCTACCAACTGCATTGTACTTTAGTATTTATTCAAACTACAGATTGTTCCAGAAAGGTAAAATTGCCTAAATTAATGTGTTTTGTGACTTATAATACCTCTTTAGTGAGAAATCTTTAGGTTTATAAAGCTTTTTACCCAAATGTAATTTATTTTAGTGATTGTTATTTTAGTTATGATACAAGTTAAAGGAGGAAATCTAGATGGAACTGTTGTGTTCTATACTGGGCAGCTACCTTAAAGAGCAATGTCAAACCATCAGTAAACAGCCCACAGGAGCCTTGGCCTGTTTGCCCCCTTCTGTTTTCCTTTGCAGTGGGTAATTTCTTATCTACTGACACCCTTTATTTCCTTTAGTCTTAGATTATTTTATTGTTTGTTATTGGGTATATTTGCAGACTGGGTAGGATTCTTTGGAGTTGCACAGTGTTTTTATGTGATAGATATTTGGTTTTTATGTTTTTGGGGTTTTTTTAAAACTATGTTTTTTTATCTATTTTAAATTCTCCAAAGGCATTAAATGGTCTCTAAAGTAAAGCATATGGTTGTTTTATTTGTTTTTAAATTAATTTTTATTGGAGTATAGTTGATTTACAATGTTGTGTTAGTTTCTTTTTATAATTTATTTTTTACTTTTTCTCTCTATGCATTTGGACATTTTACATGAATGAAATAATAATATATGGTCTTTTGTGATTGGTTTCTTTCACTTAGCATAATGTTTTCAAGGTTCATCCTTGTTGTAGCCTATATTATTACTTATTCCTTCTTATTGCTGAATAATTTTCCATTGTATGGCTATACCACATTTTGTTTATCCATTAGTCAGTTTATAGACAGTGGGGTTGCTTCTATCTTTTGGATTTTATAAAGAATGCTACTATAAGCACTCATGTACATGTTTTTGTGTGGACTTAATATTTTCATATCTCTTAGATGTATACTTAGGAGTGGTGTTTCTGGTCATATAGTAACTCTGTTTAACCATTTGAGGAACTGCAGACTTTTAAGAAGTGGCTACACGTTCCCACCAACACTATATGAGGGTTCCAATTTCTCCACATCCTCACCCATACTTACTGTCTGTCTGATTTTTTTTTTAATTTAATTATTTTATACAGCAGGTTCTTATTAATTATCTATTTTATACATAATTAGTGTATATGTGTCAATCCCAATCTCCCAATTCATCCCACCACCAACAGCCCCCCAACCCCCGCTTTCCCCCTTAGTGTCCATATGTTTGTTCTCTATATTTGTGTCTCTATTTCTGCCTTACAAACTGGTTCATCTGTACCATTTTTCTACATTCCACATATATGCATTAATATACAATATTTGTTTTTCTCTTTCTGACTTACTTCACTCGGTATGACAGTCTGTAGGTCCATCCACATCTCTACAAATGACCGAATTTCATTCCTTTTTATGGCTAAGTAATACTCCATTGTATATATGTACCACATCTTCTTTATCCATTCGTCTGTTGCTGGGCTATTACATTGCTTCCATGTCCTGGTGATTGTAAATAGTGCTGCGGTGAACACTGGAGTGCATGTGTCTTTTTGAATTATGGTTTTCTCATGGTATATGCCCAGTAGTGGGATTGCTGGGTCATATGGTAGTTCTATTTGTAGATTTTTAAGGAACCTCCATACTGTTCTCCATAGTGGCTAAATAAATTTGCATTCCCACCAACAGTGCAAGAGGGTTCCCTTTTCTCCACACCCTCTCCAGCATTTGTAGTTTGTAAATTTTCTGATGATGCACAGTCTAACTGGTGTGAGGTGATACCTCATTGTAGTTTTGACTTGCATTTCTCTAATGATTAGTGATGTTGAGCATCCTTTCATGTGTCTGTTGGCAGTCTGTATGTCTTCTTTGGAGAAATGTCTATTTAGGTCTTCTGCCCATTTTTTGATTGGGTTGTTTTTTTTTTTTTTTTTTTTTACTATTGAGCTGTATGAGCTGTTTATATATTTTGGAGATTAATCCTTTGTTGATTCATTTGCAGATATTTTCTCCCGTTCTAAGGGTTGTCTTTTATCTTATTTATGGTTTCCTTTGCTGTGCAAAAGCTTGTAAGTTTAATTATTACTCTAGGAGGTGGATCAAAAAAGATATTGCTGTGATTTATGTCAAAGAGTGTCCTTCCTATGTTTTCCTCTAGAGTTTTATTGTGTCCAGTCTTAGATTTAGGTCTTTAATCCATTTTGAGTTTATTTTTGTGTGTGGTTTTAGGGAGTGTTCTAATTTAATCCTTTAACATGTAGCTGTCCAGTTTTCCCAGTACCACTTATTGAAGAGGTTGTCTTTTCTACATTGTATGTCCTTGCCTCCTTTGTCATAGATTAGTTGACCATAGGTGCATGGGTTTATCTCTGGGCTTTGTATCCTGTTCCACTGATCTATATTTCTGTTTTTCTGCCAGTACTATATTGTCTTGATCACTGTACCTTTGTATTATAGTTTGAAGTTGAGGAGCCTGATTCTTCCAGCTCTGTTTTTCTTTCTCAAGATTGCTTTGGCTGTTCAGGGTCTTTTGTGTTTCCATACAGACTGTAAAATTTTTTGTTCTAGTTCTGTGAAGGATGCCATTGGTAATTTGATAGGGATGGCACTGAATCTGTAGATTGTTTTGGGTAGTATTGTCATTTTCACAATATTGATTCTTCCAATCCAATAACATGGTATATCTCTCCATATCTTTATGCTTTCATTTCTTTCATCAGTGTTTTATAGTTTTCTGAGTACAGGTCTTTTGCCTCCTTAGTTAGGTTTATTCCTAGGTATTTTATTCTTTTTGTTGCAATGGTGAATGGGATTGTTTCCTTAATTTCTCTTTCAGACATTTGTTTTTAGTGTATAGGAATGCCAGAGATTTCTATGCATTGATTTTGTATACTACAGCTTTACCAAATTCATTGATTAGCTCTAGTAGTTTTCTGGTGGCATCTTTAGGATTCTCTATGTGTAGTATCATGTCATCTGCCAACAGTGACAGTTTTACTTCTTCTTTTCCAATTTGTATTCCCTTTATTTCTGTTTCTTCTCTGATTGCTGTGGCTAGGACTTCCAAAACTATGTTTAATAAGAGTGGCAAGAGTGGACATCCTTGTCTTCTTCCTGATCTTAGAGGAAATGCTTTCAGTTTTTCACCATTGAGAATGACGTTTGCTGTGGGTTTGTTGTATATGGCCTTTATTATGCTGAGGTAAGGTCCCTCTATGCCTACTTTCTGGGGGTTTCTTATCATAAATGGGTGTTGAATTTTGTTGAAAGCTTTTTCTGCATCTGTTGAGATGATCATATGGTTTTTATTCTTCAGTTTATTAACATGGTGTATGACATTGATTGATTTGCATATATTGAAGAATCCTTGCGTTCCTGGAATAAACCCCACTTGATCATGGTGTATGGTCCTTTTAAAGTGCTGTTGGATTCCGTTTGCTAGTATTTTGTTGAGGATTTTTGCATCTATGTTCATCAGTGATATTGGCCCGTAGTTTTCTTTCTTTGTGACATCCTTGTCTGGTTTTGGTATCAGGGTGATGGTGGCCTCCTAGTATGAGTTTGGGAGTGTTCCTCCCTCTGCTATATTTTGGAAGAGTTTGAGAAGGATAGGTGTTAGCTCTTCTCTAAATGTTTGATAGAATTCGCCTGTGAAGCCATCTGGTCCTGGGCTTTTGTTTGTTGGAAGATTTCTAATCACAGTTTCAATTTCAGTGCTTGTGATTGGTCTGATCATATTTTCTATTTCTTCCTGATTCAGTCTTAGCCGGTTGTGCTTTTATAAGAATTTGTCCATTTCTTCCATGTTGTCCATTTTATTGGCATAGAGTTGCTTGTAGTAATCTCTCATGATCCTTTGTATTTCTGCAGTGTCAGTTGTTACTTCTCCTCTTTCATTTCTAATTCTATTGATTTGAGTCTTCTCCCTTTTTTTCTTGATGAGTCTGGCTAATGGTTTATCAATTTTGTTTATCTTCTCAGAGAAGCAGCTTTTAGTTTTATTGATCTTTGCTATCATTTTGTTCATTTCTTTTTCATTTATTTCTGATCTGATCTTTATGATTTCTTTCCTTCTGCTAACTTTGGGGCTTTTTTGTTCTTTTTTCTCTTATTGCTTTAGATGCAAGGTTAGGTTGTTTATTCGAGATGTTTCCTGTTTCTTAAAGTAGCATTGTATTGCTATAAACTTCCCTCTTAGAACTGCTTTTGCTGCATCCCATAGATTTTGGGTTGTCGTGTCTCCATTGTCATTTGTTTCTAGGTATTTTTTGGTTTTCTCTTTGATTTCTTCAGTGATCACTTGGTTATTAAGTAGTGTATTGTTTAGCCTCCATGTGTTTGTATGTTTTACAGATCTTTTCCTGTAATTGATATGTAGTCTCATAGCATTGTGGTTGGAAAGGTACTTGATACAATTTCAATTTTGTTAAATTTACCAATGCTTGATTTGTGACCCAAGATATGATCTATCCTGGAGAATGTTCCATGAGCACATGAGAAAAATGTGTATTCTGTTGTTTTTGGATGGAATGTCCTATAAATATCAATTAAGTCCATCTTGTTTAATGTATCATTTAAAGCTTGTGTTTCCTTATTTATTTTCATTTTGAATGATCTGTCCATTGGTGAAAGTGGGGTGTTAACTTCCCCTACTCTGTATGTGTTACTGTTGATTTCCCCTTTTATGGCTGTTAGTATTTGCCTTATGTATTGAGGTGCTCCTATGTTGGGTGTGTAAATATTTACAATTGTTATATATCTTCTTCTTGGATCAATCCCTTGATCATTATGCAATGTCCTTCTTTGTCTCTTGTAATAGTCTTTATTTTAAAGTCTATTTTGTCCGATATGAGAATTGCTACTCCAGCTTTCTTTTGATTTCCATTTGCATGGAATATCTTTTTCCATCCCCTCACTTTCAGCCTGTATGTGTCCCTAGGTCTGAAGTGGGTCTCTTGTAGACAGCATATATATGGGTCTTATTTTTGTATCCATTCAGCAAGCCTGTGTCTTTTGGTTGGAGCATTTAATCCATGCACGTTTAAAGTAATTATCGATATGTATGTTCCTTGTAGCATTTTCTTAAATGTTTTGAGTTTGTATTTGTAGGTCATTTTCTTAGCTTTTGTTTCCCACTTAGAGACGTTCCTTTAGCATTTGTTGTAGAGCTGGTTTATGGTGCTGAATTCTCCTAGCTTTTGCTTGTCTGTAAAGCTTTTGATTTCTACATCAAATCTGAATGAGATCCTTGCCAGGTAAAGTAATCTTGGTTGTAGGTTCTTCCCTTTCATCACTTTAACTATATCATGCCACTGCCTTCTCGCTTGTAGAGTTTCTGCTGAGACATCATCTGTTAACCTTATGAGAGTTCCCTTGTATGTTGTCATTTTTCCCTTGTTGCTTTTAATAATTTTTCTTTGTCTTTAATTTTTGTTAATTTGATTACTGTGTGTCTCACTGTGTTTCTCCTTGAGTTTATTCTGCGTGGGACTCTCTGCACTTACTAGACTTGGGTGGCTATTTCCTTTCCCATGTTAGGGAGGTTTTTGACTATAATCTCTTCATATATTTTATCAAGTCCTTTCTCTCTCTCTTCTCTTTCTGGGACCCCTATAATGAGAATGTTGGTGTGTTTAATATTGTCCCAGAGGTCTCTTAGGTTGTCTTCATTTCTTTTCATTCTTTTTTCTTTATTCTGTTCTGTGGCAGTGAATTCCACCATTCTGTCTTCCACGTCACTTATCCATTCTTCTGCCTCAGTTATTCTGCCATTGATTCCTTCTAGTGTATTTTTCATTTCAGTTATTGTATTGTACATCTATGTTTGTTTGTTCTTTAATTCTTCTAGGTCTTTGTTAAACATTTCTTGCATCATATTGATCTTTGCCTCTTTTCTTTTTCTGAGGTCCTGGATCATCTTCACTATCATTATTCTGAATTCTTTTTCTGGAAGGTTGCCTATCTCCACTTCATTTAGTTGTTTTTCTGGGGTTTTATCTTGTTCCTTCATCTGGTACATAGTCCTCTGCCTTTTCATTTTATCTATCTCTGTGAATATGGTTTTCATTCCACAGGCTACAGGATTGTAGTTCTTCATGCTTCTGCCCTCTGCTCTCTGGTAGATGAGGCTATCTAAGAGGCTTGTGCAGGTTTCCTGATGGGAGGGCCTGGTGGTGGGTAGAGCTGGGTGTTGCTTTGGTGGGTAGAGCTCAGCAAAACTTTAATCCTCTTGTCTGCTGATGGGTGGGGCTGAATTCCCTCCCTGTTGGTTGTTTGGCCTGAGGCGATGCAGTACTTGAGACTACAGACTCTTTGGTGGGGCTAATGGAGGACTCCAGGAGAGCTCATGCCAAGGAATACTTCCCAGAACTTCTGTTGCCAGTGTTCTTTTCCCCACCGTGAGCCACAGCCGCCCCCGCCTCTGCAGGAGACCCTCCAACACTGGCAGGTAGGTCTGGTTCAGCCTCCTTTGGGGTCACTGCTCCTTTTCCCTGGGTCCTGATGTGCACACTACTTTGAGTGTGCCCTCCAAGAGTGGAGTCTCTGTTTCCCCAAGTCCTGTCGAAGTCCTGCAATCAAATCCCGCCAGCCTTCAAAGTCTGATTCTCTGGGATTCCTCCTCCTGTTCCCAGACCCCCAGCTTGGGAAGCCTGATGTGGGCTCAGAATCTTCACTCCAGTTGGTGGACTTCTGTGGCATAATTGTTCTCCAGTTTTTGAGTCACCCACCCAGTGGTTATGGGATTTGGTTTTATTGTGATTGCGCCCCTCCTACTGTCTCATTGTGGCTTCTCCTGTGTCTTTGGATGTAGGGTATCTTTTTTGGTGAGTTCCAGTGTCTTCCTGTCGATGATTGTTCAGCAGTTAGTTGTGATTCCAGTGCTCTTGCAAGAGGGAGTGAGAGAACGTCCTTCTACTCCGCCATCTTGAAGCAGTCTCTCTGTTGTGTTAGTTTCTGCTGTACAGCAAAGTGAATCAGTTATACATATACATATATCCACTCCTTTTTAGATTCTATTCCCACATAGGTCATTACAGAGTACTGAGTAGAGTTCCCTGTGCTGTACAGTAGGTTCTTGTTAGTTATGTATTTTATATATAGTAGTGTATATATGTCAATCCCAATCTCGCAATTTTTACCTCTTGCCTCTCCCCCCACCCAGTAACCAGAAGTTTGTTTTCTACATCTGTGATTCTATTTCTGTTTTGTAAATAAGTTCATTTGTACCATTTTTTAAGATTCCATATATAAGTGATATCATATGATATTTGTCTTTCTCTGGCTGACTTTTGGTGACAATGGTAAAATCCTAAATTAGTCCATAATCTCCCAAGGTTATATAGGATTAATGGTGGATCTAGCATTGAAATCCATGGCTGTCCTACTTTAAAAGGTCATACTTTATTACAAGATAAGAGCTCACAAGGAGCCAAAATCACGATGGACCCCTTGAGTACTGGAGCCTGTGATTGGGGACAATGTTTAAATTCAAAATCTCCTATTTTTCTGAAAATACTCCAAATGTCTATAACAGACTGTAGGTTTTTTGTTATTCTTGTTTTTAATGCAGAAAGGTGATTCAAAATATGTTGCAAAGGAGAAGAGTTTACAGCTTTTAGCTAAACTTGTCAATTCTAAGTCACCTACATCTAGGATGTCCTGTGACAAAATGAGGTTGATAAATTCTGAAGAATCTGAAAGTGAGAATGGTATCTACTCTCTTTCTCAGTTACCGGGACAGGGCTTCCCTGGTGTTGCAGTGGTTGAGAGTTTGCCTGCCGATTCAGGGGACGCGGGTTCGTGCCCCGGTCCGGGAGGATCCCACGTGCCACAGAGCAGCTGGGCCCGTGAGCCATGGCCGCTGAGCCTGCACGTTTGGAGCCTGTGCTCCGCAATGGGAGAGGCCACAACAGTGAGAGGCCCGCGTACCGCAAAAAAAAAAATATTTACCTGGATGACCTGAAGAAGCCCACAGATAACTGAAGTAAGTCACAGTTTTCTAACACTTTTAAGAAAAAACTATCAATTCATAATTAGCTTCCAAATGCTTTTTTAAACTGCTTTTATTAGATCAGATGCACACACACACACACATACATACATACTGACACACACATACACACTTACACACACACACACACACACACACACACACAGTGTAATGCAAATTTAATGTATAGTGACAGAAAGCAAATCAGTGGTTGCCTGGGGATAGAGGTGGGAATAAAAGAGAAGGATTACAAAGGAGTATGAGGAAACTTTTAGGGATGATGGATATATTCATTGTGTTGATTTTGGTGGTGATGTCACAGATCTATGCATATATCACAACTTATCAAATTGTACCCTTTAAATATGAGCAGTTTATCCTACATCATTTATACCTCAGTAAACCTATTTTATTAAACACCCTTCGAAGACCATGTTATCTACACTCCTTTCTGGAACAGATATTCTGTTTTTTTCTCCTTTTAATGTTACCATAGACCTTCTCAATACATGTGTAACAAGGAGTAAATATTGGTCTTTTTGGTTAAAGTATGAGAACATCTTAATATGCCCTAAATTATTTTTAATCTTTATTAAATTATTTTCTATCAACTAGTCCTAACACAGATTCTGCCCTATGTTGACATGCTATTTATAGACAAGATGAGGGAAAAGTATAGTATTTTCAATAGAGATTTAACCTATTCTGATGACTCATCGCAGAGAAGAGGGGAGATTTAAGAAAGTTGTTCAGTCATCTGACTTCTCACAACAGTTGCTTTTTTGATAAGCCAAGTGGCTTTTCCACTATTCCTAATTAAATGAGCAGCAATGCCTTTCACTCTCCCCCTAGCTTCACTTTGAATGCGCCTAATAGAAAGTAAAGACTTTGAGAAAACAGGATACCTGGAAAACAATTTCAGTTCTATAATAAATTGTTGATCTCAGTAAAAGTTTTCTAATCCCTGTGGGCCTTGTTTTTCACATAGGTGAAGTAGGAATAGTCATACTTACTCCATACAACTTCACTGGTTTGATTTGATTTTAATGAAGGTACAAAGAGATAAAGTTTTCCTTCAGAGCTTTCTTCTCTTTCTTTAGAGCATTAGGAAAGCCTAGACTCTGCTCTGCTATTTCTGGCAAATTTATCATGAGTGTATTCTTAATCTCCTGCATTATGACTTCTTTTCTATCTCCAGAAAAGGTGTGGTTATATTCTCTATGATTTTTCCTTTAAAGGCCACATACACTTCCAGGGCCTCTAATGTCACTGCTGTACAGCTGAATTAAAGTCAAGACCCAGACTGTCTAGAATTCTATTCATACTTTCCAGTTCTCTAGATTTTCCTTTGGATATCTTGGTGTTATTCAGGTGTGGCAAATAATGCATATTTCAACTTAGTTATTATTCCTATCATACTGTTTTCGCTTATAAAACATAACTTCCAATTACCCATGCTCAGCGCCTCAACTCTAAGCATTGTGTTAGGCCCAAAGAAGAGTCTCAGTAAATATCTATGGATGTTACATACTCTTCATCTTCATTGGGAGCCTCAGCATAGTTTGTTCAGAGCACCACATCACTTTGGATAGAGCTAAAATGCTGTCTAAGGGAAATTAAGAGTGAAAATCATGAGTGTCAATGATAAAAGGTTATGTTTACGGGGAAGCCTGCATCAATGAATGGAGATGCTGGAACATCGTGTCAGTGTAGACATTCTACAGAGCTGTGGGTACAGTTGCAGAGAGATATAAATGTTATATGTTTAGATGTTTTCCACGAAGTACAACTGAGTATTAAAAAGTACACTCTCATCACTGTATATTCCATTAGTAGTCACAGAGAAAATGAGAAACAGAGCTTAAGAGCAAAACTGAGGGATTCATAGGAAGGTTGTCAGCTGTAGCAATAGGAAAAAGGAAGCTGAAGAAGGGAGGGTAAGTTTCCCAGAACACAGAAGAAGCTGGAACATAGTTGAGGACTCTGCTAATCTGGCAGACTAGATAAATTTTGTTAGTCCAAATGATTTTTTAAGGGTATTTGTAAAGCTGGCTTTAATATACCTTGATAGGGATTCATTAAGGAAATGGCTTGTTACCATTCATGTGTTTAATGATTATGGCATATTTCCTTAACTAGACGTGCAATTAATTGCTTTAAATACCCAGCTCTACAAGGCTATTTCTGTACTTTGCTGCATAAGATAAGCTTTCTTCATAGAAATGTTTCTGTTCACTGGGAAGAGATTATATTTAAACACCTGTAGTTTGTAAAATATAAAGAGAGAGCACACATTAAATACAAAGACAGTGATTTTATTATTAAAGCTATGATTTTTCAGTGGCCTTATATTTCATTTGTTTACTGAGTGATACATATGCATACCCTGGTGGGAGATGACATAAAAACTAATTATGGACAAAAGAAAGATTCAGAGACTTACCAAGGCTAATGTATTTTTCTGTATTGTTATTTTTCCCTTCTTGCCTTTATTAGCATGATTATCTTAGTTTACTTATTTCCATTATGCTCCTGTTCAAAGGGGTTTACCGATAGTTTTAGTCCTGGTGACTCCATCAATGAGCCTGTGGTGAGTAACAGACATCTAGCATTTTAACATCCCCTGTATGTTATCTGGAACAGTCTCCACATCACATGTTTACGTGCTTGAGAAATATAAGTGCTAGAGAAAGGCACTGCCATAGAGTGAAAGAAACCTAGACTGGGAGTCCAAAGATATCAATTCTAGTTCTTCTTCTGCCACCTGAGTAAGCTTGAAAAATCATTAAAAACTGCCTAAGCCTATATATCTCTACCTGTAATGTAGAGATAACACTTTCACTATTTCACAGAGTTATTGTAAGAATCAGATACATTCATTTTAGCCAGTATTTGTTCTTCTATGCCTATCATAAAATATGGCACTCACTACAGCATACAAGATATTTAATATAAATTTTAAAATATTTTATGGCATCATACTAGGTTACTATTTTTGTCTAGGTTTCAATTATATCATCTAGGGATCTGGCAGTCACATTAATTCTTTCTGGCCAGTAAATGACATTCAGATTTGCAAATCTAAGTTTCCCATGTTGTTCCTATAGGACAGAGGAAGATTAAAAGTTAAAATATGGAAAAAACACCAGACAAATATAAACAAAAATAGAACTGACCTAGCTATATTAGCATAAGGAAAACTTTTTAAGGCAGAAAAATATGGCTAGAAATTAAAGATTACCATAAATTTTAAAAGGTTTAATTCAGTAGAATATATAATAATGCTAAATTCATTAAGACACAAAACAAAGCATCACAGATACAAAGGGAAGTAGATATATCCACCATTTGATATTTTCTGTGAAATTTTAAACACATTTCTCTTGGTAAATGATAGATGAAGAAGACAAAAAATTTGGTAAGTATACAGATTTGAAAAAATCTTCCTAAACAAGTATATAGAACCATGTACTGAATAATTGGAAAATAAAGATTATTTCTCAAGGCCACGTGGAACACTTATAAAAATTGAGTAACTATTAGGACATAAACAGAATGAAAAATAATTTCAAACAAGCAATATTGTTGATTGCATTGTTTTACAACAATAAATTAAGATGTAAATTGATAGCAAAATGATAATGACCCTTTATATATTTTGAAAGATAAAGTGCCATATAAATCCCATGTTAAAGAAAAATAATTTAAATTTATAAGGTAATTTAAAATATGTGAGAATGTCAGCATTGCATTGAATACCTGTTATGTGTCAGGCACTGTTCTAGGACAGGTGAACAATATGGACAAGTTTCCTGCTTTCTTGGAAGTTTATATCTTGGTGTGGAGGGGCAAACAATAAGATGCCAGAGGCTGGTAACTGTTAAGGAGAAAAATAAAGCATGGAAGGTGGTGAGGGAGTGCTGTGAAAGATTGGAGGAAGAAAAGCATTCAGTTTTTTTTTTTTTTTTTCCTTGCGTTATGCGGGCCTCTCACTGTTGTGGCTTCTCCCATTTGCGGAGCACAGGCTCCGGACGCGCAGGCCCAGCGGCCATGGCTCACGGGCCCAGCCGCTCCGCGGCATGTGGGATCTTCCCGAAACGGGGCACGAGCCCGCGTCTCCTGCATCGGCAGGCGGACTCTCAAGCACTGCGCCACCAGGGAAGCCCAAGCATTCAGTTTTAAATTGAATGGTTAGAGAATGGGACATTGAAGCCAAATCTTTTTTTTTTTTCGTCTTTTTTTCCCTTTTTTGTGGTACGCGGGCCTCTCACTGTTGTGGCCTCTCCCGTTGCGGAGCACAGGCTCCGGACGCGCAGGCTCAGCGGCCACGGCTCACGGGCCCAGCCGCTCCGTGGCATGTGGGATCTTCCCGGACCGGGGCACGAACTTGTGCCCCATGCATCGGCAGGCGGACTCTCAACCATTGCACCACCAGGGAAGCCCGTAGCCAAATCTTAAAGGAGATGAAAGAGCAAACCATGCAGAAGTGTGTGAGGGAAAATCAGATATCTGATACACGTGTGTGCACGTGTGTGTTTTTTTATTTCTGATTTAACTCGTTTTTCTAAAAGCAGGGTAAAGCTGAGATGAAGGAGGCTAATTCCTACAATATGTCATATCCATTTAAGTTGAAAACATCTTAAAATCATAAGTAGTGCACCTTTCTTCTCTTTTAGCATTCTATGGGTGATTCAGCTTATTAAAATGGAAATTTTTATGCATTTCCTATGATGCTGTTTTATCATTTCATATTTCTAAAAGAGAATATGCCATTTACTTTACATTTGAGCTAATATTGACTAGGAATATAAAGCAGCAATTGTCTGGCTAGCTGCCAAGGTAAAAACATATTTAGAAATGTAATTCAAGAATGTACTCATTGTTAAAGGGCATAATTTTTATTAGTCCAATTACCTTCTTCTTAATACACATTGTGAAGAACAAGTGAACTGCTTTTTTGCATTTCATGAATTTAGAGTGTATACAATTTCTCAAGTTATAAGTAATTCTATCCATGGGAAAAAAAAATGCCAAGTACAAAAATATGGTTCACTAAGATCAGCTACTTTGACCCTGAATGTACTAGATTTTTAGCACTCAAGACAGAGTTTTAATCTTTAGTAGTGCCTTTTTAAATATTGCAATGAAATTCAAGGTTATAAATAAAATCGGAATGAATGCTGGTGGTGTAAGAGAAAATTAGGCAGGGTTGTTCCCTCTGTATGTTACAAAGCAGGTTTCTAAAAAAACAGATCTATCAATGTAGGATTATTGCTACTTGAAAACAAATAAAGATTGCTGATTTTGGCATCAGAGAACTGAATCCTAAAACTTAGCACTAATTTGTGTTATTATTTTAGGCAAGTTATTGACTTCTCTTAGAGCTTTTCCCCCCCTATAAAACTGGCATAATAGTACCTACTATCAAAGATAAATGTGAGAATTAAACATGAAAAAATATGCAAAATTGTTAGTACATTATATCATAAGTATTTAATAAATGTTAGTGTAACTTTTTTTTTAAGTGAACTGGACTTAATGAAGTGCAAATAGAAAAGAACTTCTGTATTACTTGGGGTTCTTCAGAGAAACAGAACCACTGGAAGGTGTGTGTGTGTGTATAATAAGGAATTGGCTTATGCAGTTTTGGAGGCTGAGAAGTCCCAAGATCTACAGTTGGCAAGCTGGAGACCCAGGAGAGGTGATGATGTAGTTTTAGCCAGAGTCCAAAGGCCTGAGAAGCAAGACAGCCAATCGTGTAAGTTCCAGTTCAAGTTGGAGCCCGAAGGAAGGAGAAGACTAGTGTCCCAGCTCAAAGACAGGCAGAAAGAGAACAAATTCTCCCTTACTTAAGCCTTTTTTTTTTCCATTCAGCCCTTCAGCTGGTTGGGCATCCTTGCATTGGGAGTGGCAATCTGCTTTACTCAGTCTACCCAATTCAAATATTAATTCCATTCAGAAACATCCTCACAGAAACACCCGGATAATGTTTAACCAAATATCTGGGCATCCCATGGCCCAGTCAAGTTAACATGTAAAATTAAGTGTCACAACACCCTTTACCCATATTGCCCTCATACCTCCTGTGATGTGTCTTTCCTACATTTGAATATCTTATACAGACCCCATGGATTTGGTTCATTTTTAGGTATCAAAAGAGTCAAGCCTAAATCAAAGTATTACTCTTATCTTTAATTAAAAACTTGTCCTCTTTCCTGGCTCATGCTTGAGCCTTGTGGGGAGAAGCTTAGAGAAGAGAACTTGAGGCCTCTTTCACACTATCATGATCCTCCTGGTGGCTGTTACATCCGACTCCTTTGGGTTAGAGATGGGAGTTAGAAAGGGTAACATTATTTTATTTTGCTTAGTTGATACTGTTTATTGTTCTCTCTTGGCTCTTGAAAGACCTCTATCTTGGTAGGCATCCAAGAAGCCATAATTGAAAATATGGATACATTTAAATACATTAAAAATAAGTGATGGACTTCCCTGGTGGTGCAGTGGTTAAGAATCCACCTGCCAATACAGGGGACACGGGTTCGAGCCTTCTCTGGGACGATCCCACATGCTGCAGAGCAACTAAGCCTGTGCGCCACAACTACTGAGCCTGCCTGCCACAGCTACTGAAGCCTGCATGCCTAGAGCCCATGCTGCGCAACAAGAGAAGCCACCGCAACGAGAAGAGTAGCCCCCACAACAAAGAGTAGCCCCCGCTCATTGCAACTAGAGAAAGCCTGCGTGCAGCAACGAAGACCCAACACAGCCAAAAATAAATAAATAAAGTAATTAATTAAAAAAGAAAAATAAGTGATATGTATAGCTCCTAAAAGAGCATAGACTTTAAACAGCAAATGACAAAGTAAATAATATTTTTATTACAATGCAAGAGAGATTTAATCTTTACCATTTAAAGAACTCTTTTTTTTTTAAATCAAAGAAAAAGACATTTTATTTTTTTAAAACTACATGGGCAAAGATCATGGGCCATTAACTCATAAAGGAAAACAAGAAAAGTCCAATAAATAGACTAGTTGTGAAGGAGAAGGAATTCAGAGTCATTTACTAGCTGTGAGAATGTTGGCTAGTTACGTGTATTAACCAAATATCAGGTCTCTTGTTTGGTAAAAAGTTATATTCATTTCATATTCATTTTGTAAAGTAGTGCTTAGAATGGACCTGATACATAGTAAGTGCTAACTAAATGGTAGGTATCACTATATAAAAATGTTAAATAAAGCAAATAACTGCACTACAGAAATATAATTAAGATAAGCAACTATAACTCTATTACAAATGAATAGTAGATCCACACTGGAAAAAAAAAAAAGCCAAGTTGGACAACATCATTTTGACCAAAACCCTCTACTTTATTTCTTTTACTATTATTATTTTTTTTGTGGTATGTGGGCCTCTCACTGTTGTGGCCTCTCCCGTTGTGGGGCACAGGCTCTGGACGGGCAGGCTCAGTGGCCATGGCTCACAGCCCCAGCTGCTCCACGGCATGTGGGATCTTCCTGGACCGGGGCACAAACCCGTGTCCCCTGCATCGGTAGGCGGACTCTCAACCACTGCACCACCAGGGAAGCCCCAAACCCTCTACTTTTGACCAAACTGTACAATTGATTAAAAAATATACACAAATATTTTATGCTTTTCAGTAAATTTTTTTCTCACAGGGTTTTGGATTAACAATTTAACTCTGAATCAACTTTATGTGTATTCTAGGATTGAGAAAACAAGTAAGTATTTTGTGAATTATGAGAGCTAGGTTTCTCACCAACGGGAAAAGAATTTACAAATAAGGAAAAGGGGAAGGCTAAAATAAACCTGTGCTATTGTATTGCAGTCGAAGCTATTGCTATGAACTCATGTTTTTTAATATATGGACAGATAGATATATAAGTATAGATGTGTGTGTTTGTGTAGTATGTTTATGTGTGATCAGTGTATATTTTTGCTGGCTTTTTCTGCTGGGAAAGCCTAGAAGCAATGACATCCCAGTAGGAATAGGTGCAACTAGCACACGGATTGTGTATACCTATTGCAAATACCATTCTCCAGTAAAAGGAACTAACACTTCTTGGAGTAGTGGTTGAATCCAGGGCTTGGGCAGGAAAAATACTAAATGAAACTGGAACATGTTGTGAGACCAGAAAGTAAGGAAACCTCCAAAACACGATAGGAGTATGTTGAAAGAGTATAGAAACTAATTTGAAGGTGTGCCCAATGACCAAATCCAGGACAATTTAAGATGAAATACTTAATGAAAATGATGAGTTATAGCCCATCAAATAAAATAAATACCTATGAGTCTGTACTGATATAAATAACATAATATATAAATAAATGAGAAGGGACAGATCTTTCTTACAGTGTAATTACAATAAATGTAGAAATAGTGAAGGAGCTAGAGAAATCACCATTTAGCAAACACCACATTAGTCTGATTTTTTAGTGTTGATAGGTTACATAAGATTATATATGGTTATATAAAATGTTAACACTGGGAAAAGCTGGGTGAAGAGTATAAAGGAATTCTGTGTATTATTTTTGCAACATTTTTGAAAAATTAAAATTGATTCAAAATTAAAAGGAAGAAAAGATATGTGGGGGGAGGGAGGGAAAAAAAAGATTTGGAAAGATGAAAGAAGCCAGTGTAAGGTAGAGGTAAATTTTGAAGACTGAGTAGGAGTTAGTTTTGGACATGTTGAGTTTTGTTTCAGTAGATCCCTAAAGTAGAAAAGACTAGAAAGCAGTTGCATATAAGCTGTTAGCACTAGAGACACATTTAAGAGTCCTTGACTACCAGGAGATAATAGAAGTCAGACAGACAAAATCAACCAGGAAGATTGTATGCAAGCAGAAGCATGGAAGACAGAGTCCTAGGGAATACAGACTGAAAAGAAATAGCAAGAAAAAAGTTTAAAAACCAAGAGCAGAGAGTTTAAAGAAGGAGGAAGTTATCTGCTTGCCAAGTTGTTCAGATGAGGAAAAGGAAGACAGAGAAGAAGACATGCTCTTAGATACACTGTGGCTAAATTTCTGAATTTCAAGAATAAGAATAAAAAACTAAAGATGCAACTAATACACAATCTAGCGATCATGTTCTTGGGCTTCTATCCCAGAGGAATGAAAACTTACATTCACACAAATTTTGTACACAAATGTTCATGGCAGATTTATTTGTAGTAGCCCCAAACTGGAAATAACTCAGATGTCCTTCAGTGGGGTGAATGGATAAACAAATTATGGTATATCCCTACCATGGAATACTACTCAGCAATAAAAATGAACAATCTACTGATACATGCAACAACCTGGATGAGCCTCCAGAGAACTATGCTGAGTGAAAAAAGCAAATCCCAAAAGGTTATATACTGTAATATTCAATTTACATATTCTTGAAATGACAAAATTATATAAATGGAGATTAGTGATTGCCAGGAGTTATGGAAGTGGGGGGGACAGGAAGGAACTGGCTGTGCCAATAAAAGGGCAACATAAGGAATCCTAGTGGTGATAGAAATATTTTGTATCTTGCCTGTATCAATGTCAATATCCTGCAATATTGCACTATAGTTTTGCAATATGTTACCATTAGAAAAAAACTAGATAAAGTTCGAATCTCTCTGTATTATTTCTTATAGCTGCATGATAATGTACAATTTATCTCAAAATAAAAAGTTTAATTAAAAGAGAAAAAAGAGAAGAGAATTTTACAAGCATCTGGACAGAAACACTTTTTTAAAAACCCATTTAAGGTAAAGAATTTGTATCTGCCACAATGGAAGCTAAGATACGGGGTAATTATCTACAGATTATTGAGAGCAAATGATTGTGTTTCAAGAAAACTATATCCAGCTGAGATGTAATTTATCTGTCGGATAAAAGAGAAACATTTTGAGCATGACAGGATTTAGCAGGAATACCAACCACATTATTTTTTTTTTTTTTTTTTTTTTTTTTTTTTTTGTTTTTGGGGGCTTATGTTCAAGTAGTTTTCTTCTATCTCTAGTTTGTTGAGTGTTTTTTTTTTTTTTTTTCTTGCGTTATGCGGGCCTCTCACTGTTGTGGCCTCTCCCATTTGCGGAGCACAGGCTCCGGACGCGCAGGCTCAGCGGCCATGGCTCACGGGCCCAGCCGCTCCGCGGCATGTGGGATCTTCCCGAAACGGGGCACGAACCCGCGTCTCCTGCATCGGCAGGCGGACTCTCAAGCACTGCGCCACCAGGGAAGCCCCCAACCACATTATTTATCTGAGAAAATGTTGAAGAAAATACTCCAAACATTAAAAGTTAAACACAGATATAAAAGGAAGACAAAGTATGTGAAATATTGTTAGAATTTTTTGCAGTTCAATTCTAAATGGATTATAAAGTTAGTAGGATTCTTTAATACATGTGTTAATTATTTGTGAAGTTGAAAAATAGATGAAAGGAGCAGAATAATAATAGTATACAACCAACACTTCCATACTGTCTCCGGAAAGCACAAGATTTGAAAAAGGATGAGGTGAACGGGAAATAAAGCTTTCATTGTGAAGGACAGATGCACAGGAAGAATAACACATTAAGTATCTCGAGGGCAGTGCTATTCTCATATTTATGTAATTACATACTTTTTATATAGTTACAAATCTTTAAAAAATTGAATGCCAGAGATGGGAAAATAAGTATCAGTGGGACAGAAAATCTTTGTACTAATAAGAAAGATAAAGAAAATTAAGATTTTCCCAACTTGGCAAAAGGCAAGAAAAAGAAAAAATAAAGATGGAAGGAGAGGCTTGGAATTTGACAGCTTTATTTAATCCATTTAAAAATAAAACTAAAAATACAGGTGTAGAAAATGAGTCTTCCCCTGAATAGCAAAAAAAAAAACATTTTGAAGAGCAGGGTCCTTCTTTGAAACAAAGTTAGATTTTTGTTTGCCCAAGGTCTTTGAGTCCCTGTATGAAGGTATATTTCTTATATTCTCTCCCTTGTCTACTTCCTCATTCAACAAAACCATATTATTTCACATTCTAAGGAAGTAAATATTATATCCTGTGGCTCAAATGTATCAAAATTTGTTATTTTGTTCATCTCTGCTACGTGATTACTTAGGATTAGTCTTTACCTGTTTTCAAATATAGACATTTTTTTCTGTATGCTTTTGCTTTGATTATTTCCTAACGCTGTCTCACATAAATCCCTGGAGGTTGATTCTTTCCGTGCTGACTCAGTGCCTGCCATTCTGGTAGCCCGTTAATGGATATATGACTCTGTGGAGAGACTCTTCAGAAGTGGGAACTTGAAAGAAGTACAAGATCTTCATGATTCTGCTTATTCTTTAAGAATGGAATTCTTTATTAAAATAACAAAATGCACACTTGGAAATGTAATATCTTTTAAAATATAAATAAGTAAATGTAAAACAAGATTTAAAGAAGTAGAGGGCTTTCCTGGTGGCGCAGTGGCTAAGAATCCACCTGCTGATGCAGAGGACACAGGTTTGAGCCCTGGTCCGCAAAGATCCCACATGCTGCAGAGCAACTAAGCCCATGCACCACAACTACTGAGCCCGCGTGCCACAACTACTGAAGCCCGCACGCCTAGAGCCTGTGCTCCACAACAAGAGAAGCTACTTCAGTGAGAAATCCGCACACAGCAACAAAGACCCAATGCAGGCAAAAATAAATACATAAATAAATAAAAAAATTTTTAAATTCTTTAAAAAATAGATACATCTAAAACTAGTTATTGTCCTATTTCCCTCATAAATTCAACTGCTAACTATAGTAGTCATGTAAATTCTGCCTAAGAGAAAAATTTTACTTCTCTTCCTCAAATTTGGATATCCAAAAGTTCTCCGTAATTTGCCATGTAAGGCAAAATATTCACAGGCTCTGGGGATTAGAGCATGGATATCTTTGGGGGAGCATTATTCTGACCACCAAAGTATTTATTAGAAGTTTTAGAGACATATTGATAGAGAGGATGGGCAGAGATCACAGAGCTCGTACCCTTGAAAGATAAAAGTGGGTAAGGTTGTAGGAAATAATCTTTGTCTCCTGTTGTAGACTGAATGTTTGTGTCCCCCCTCCCTGAAATTCATATGTTGAAATCCTATCCCCCAGTGTGATGTTATTGGGGGTAGGGCTCTTTGTCAGAGCCCTAGTGAGTGGGATTTGTGCCCTTACAAAAGAGACTGGGAGAGTTCCCACACTTCTTCCACTATGTGAGGACACAGAAGAGTTGTGGGTTTGCAACCCAGAAGCTGGCTCTCACCAGACACCAAGTCTGCTGGTGCCTTGTTCTTGGACTTCCCAGCCTCCAGAACTGTAAGAAATAAATTTTTATTGTTTAAGCCACTCAGGATGTGGTATTTTTGTTATAGCAGCCTGAATGGGCTAAGATACCTCCTTTATAATTTCTCCCTGACCACTTTTTTCCTACAAGGCCTCTTCTGTTTATGACTAACCTATCTTCTAGTCATCATAAAGCTTGTAAATTTTAGTCCTATTTGCAAAGATAGAGTTCATTACTTCCAGTGTTGTGTCGCTAACACACTCTAGTCCATAAATCCAGAATGTGGATAAAAATAATAAATAACAATGTTTATTTTATTGTTCTCCAGATTTACTTTGAACTCTTGGTTGTGTGCAATATAGAATTATACATAGATCCTAAGAGAGAATTGATGAGAAAGCACTTCATATAGCATAAATCTTTAGGCAATTATGTTATTATACCTAAAACCTGATAGAAAGTTGAATATAGATTATAGGTGAGTTATAATAAGGCAATGTTGAAGCATAAACTGAGAGGCATTTTCTCATGGATTGTACTGGATATAATTTCTGTAATCACCACTGGAAAAAGTCACAAGGAAATTTCTGTATACCTCATTTGAAAATGACTGGTATAATCTATTATACACATTAGATGTTGTATGTACTACAATCAGCAAGAACTTCATGACATATTATTGTCCAATTAACTAATGTGCTTACATATTTTGAAAGGATCTGAATTCAGAATCTGCTATATTTCTTCTCCCATCTTTGCAGAGTGTTTTGTCTGTTATTGTGTTGTAACTCAGGAATCCCCAGGATCATGGATTTCAGGCTAGGAATAACTGCACAAGGTTTTTCTGCAGTAACCAAACTAGGTGTAAACTGATTTGGTCTAATTATTGTGAAAATTTACAAATTGATATTTCTGACAGGTTATCGTACTTTCCAAATTTGAGATTTATTACAGATAGGATCTACTCATGCATCATTTTTTAAAATAAATTTATTTATTTTTGGCTGCATTAGGTCTTTGTTGCTGCACACGGGCTTTCTCTAGTGCAGCGAGTGGAGGTTTCTCATTGTAGCGGCTTCTCTTGTTGTGGAGTGTAGGCTCTAGGCGCCCAGGCTTCAGTAGTTGTGGCACGTGGGCTCAGTAGTTGTGGCTCGTGGGCTCTAGAGTGCAGGCTCAGTAGTTGTGGTGCATGGGTTAGTTGCTCTGCAGCATGTGGAACCCACCTCCCCTGCATTGGCAGGCGGATTCTTAACCACTGTGCCACCAGGGAAGCCCTACTCATGCATCTTTGATGGGTACTTCTTATTTAATGTTTCCAATCAAACAGCAATAGGAGGGACAAGAAAAAGAGGAATCATTTATAAAACTTTTTTCTCACTGTCCTGGAGTCAGTAGTATTCTTGACTTACCCTTTTATTTTTATTTTTTGGGCTGAGCTCATGATTTCAACTGCAGGTTTGAAAACCACTGTAAAACCTGGAAGTAACATCACATTGACAGGAGAAATGGCAAAAAAAAAAAAAATTGAAAAGGCAATTTATTTTACTGTTTGATATTTACCTATTTTACTTCCTAAAATAGCAATCTTATTTTTCTGGAAAGAGATCATATGTATTTATTTTCATTTAGTAAATTATCTGCACCTGTGAATCTCACTATATCTTCCCTTGAGGAATGATTGAGTGATGTGTTATTGAAGAGGAATTGCTCTGTGTACCCAATTAGTTATTTCAGTAAAATTTCTTCACCAACAGCGTCACTCATACTGACTGCTTATGAACCCGTTAAATCCTGGCTCTAGGTAACTTTTGGACCTTGTGCAGGGGCTTCACATCAATCTTGTCTTCTCATTGGCCTTGGAACAGTCCTTAGGAAACCATATAAAATCCAGTGTATTTTTCAAAGACTTGCTTGGAATTGATTAACAAATAACATAGAATTGAGATATATTATTTGGCATTGAAAGAACATTTATTTTAAAGTGCAAAATTCAAAGCTGAGGTGCCACAAGATGGGTACCAGGAAGTTACTTACTGAACAGAAAACATAAAGGATTTTTTCTCAGTTATGCTAAGTTGACAAACTGAAATCTGTAGAGAACATATGCAGGAGAGTTGAGATCTGAGTTTTTGAGCTGGTTAATTGTGTTCAGCAGTGACTGGTGATAAAGTGGTAGCTCCACAGAAGAATTGCAGTGTTGCTAGTTCTCTTGTATACACAGTTCTTGGGCTTTCTTTTTGGTATTAACCAAACCAAGAAGATAATGTTATTTTTGTTCCCTCTAGTAAAAATCTCAAGTCTAGTACTGTAGTTATCCTGTAAGTAAGATATCTTTTCACAGTGGAGTGGACAAAGGCAGAAACCTGACTGGTGAAGACAAATACTTTGTCATTTATGTGGACGTTTAGTCAATACCTGGTAATAAACAGCACCCACCCAATCCAGATGACATAATGGCTTGGGATGAAATCAGTGCAGTTGCCCAACTCATTGATAACCTTCATGACCTGCCAGAGAAAGAGAATAAACTCAATATTCATTCTGTTGTGAAAAGATGTTTTAAAAGTAACAGATACTTAATGTGTATTTTTATAATATGGAAATGCTACAGAAGCATGGTGAATTTAGTAATAGGGAATGACATGGAGGTAGAAAATGGCATGAGAGTGTAATGAGTAGTGGGTAGGACTTAATTAATTGTAAAATTCGACAACAAAAAAGTATGCTACTTTTATCTACAAAGCAGACTGAACCAGAGCAGATGCCACTGATTCTGCTACAGGCCCGTGGAAATATAGATAAATACATTTTAAAAGAAATAGAGGGAATTACCTGGCTGTCCAACAGTTAAGACCCCATGCTTCCACTGCAGGGGGCACAGGTTTGATACCTGATCTGGAACTAAGATCCCTCATGCCATGTGGTGCAGCCAAATAAATGAATGAGTGAGTGAAGTAGAAATTGAGTCCTCAGACCTATAACACTCATAAATGTACAATCTACAGGTTCAAGTATCATAAAGAGAGAAATGTTTGTAAACTTTTTCAGGATCATCAAAAGCAGAAGTAGGTTCAAACTGTTCCATAGTAACATTTTCAAAACCCAGTTCACAGGGGATTACCACACAATAGACATCTTTTGTGGTAGATGAACTCACAATGTTGTACAATATGCAAGAAAATGAAACATACTGAGGAAGGATCAACAGATGCAAGAAGGCAAAAGTTAGCACCCCAAAAAGTGAAAATAATAGGAAATTCTGAAAGAGGCTGTGAAATGAATTTATTTCATACGATTAAAGAAATAAAGCAAATGAAAAAATATATTTTTTAAAAGACTATAAAATAGAACAAATAGGTTTATAGAAATAAGCAAACAGAAGTTTTTGATTTTAAAAATATACTGAAATTAAAAGCTTGATAGATTAAAAAAGCCACAAACTAGACACACCTAAAGAGATACTAGAGAAGTAGAAGATAGATACAAGGAAATCACACAGAGAGAAAACAGAATGTAATTAAGAGACATGAAAGACCAAATGAGTAACATATACAAACACACCTACCTTGTTTTGGGGGGAAAATGTTGACTATGTGAGATAAAATTGAAGATGTAACTTTCAGCATTTACCCTTTCATGATTTATATACTAAAAGTTCTTCTATATGTGCACAAGAACATATACAAGACATATAAAAGGATGTTCATTGAATCTCTTATAATAGCAAAAAAAATTAGAAATATAGACATTTATCAACTGGGAAATACATGACTAACTTAGAGTACATAATGGGTACATTATAATTAAAATAAATTTATTAACGTGTATATGTGTGTATATGTATCAAAATGGAAATCTGTACATTTTACAGATGAGCTTTAAAAAATGAATCACAAAAGGATAGGTAAAAATTTGATAGTAGTAGTATAATCGTTAAAAGCACAAAAAATATTTTATCATTACAAACATAAAATCATAGGAATATGAACATACAGGATAGTCATGATACTTCAGAGAAAAAGGCATAGAAAAGGAAGAGTCATATTTCAAACTGTATCCTTATTTTAGAAACAGATTTGAAGCAAATAAAAGCAGAATATTAACTTAATGAAAAAGTTGAGAGATAATTCTATTAGGCTTTATTCCCTGTTACTTGTTTTAAAAAAATCTCACAGAAAATCTACAATAAACTCTAGGTTGCAAATACAGTGATTATTTGGCAGCCATCTTGCTTGACCTCTCAGCAGCAGTTGACACAGTTTATCGTTTGCTACCTCTTGAAACTCTTGACTTTGAGTGTATTATGTTCCCAGTAAACTTTGAGGTGACTCTCTTTCTGACCACTGTATTGGGGAACTCCAGGGAATAGGGCTATCTGCTCTTCCTTATGTGAAATAATTCTTGGGTGATCTATTTACTGTTGTGCCTTTAAATACTATACTCTCATATGTATCCTGTAGTCTTGATCACTCCAGAATTCCTAACTCACGTGATGCAGTGGTTTACTCTACATTGAAAATTTCATATATCTACACCCGTTCTCCATACAGCATGCAGAATAATGTAGTGTCACTCCCATGTGGAAATCTCTATTGGTGTACTATGACTTTTAAAACAAAATCTTAATTCCTTGCTATAGTTTATTGGGCTTCAAGTTACCTGGCCTCTAGCTACTTCTCCGAACAGCTACACAGGTGTTTCCCTAACAAGTCACAAATGCTCTTGCCTTAAGATCTTTGTTCTAGCAGTTTCTTATGCTTAGAAGACTTCTCCAAAGATATTTTTAGTTTAAGCTTTTGCTTAAATGTCATCTCTTCAAAGATGCATTTTTGGCTCACAATGTATGATTCTTCATAGTCTATACACTTATCCTGCTTTATATTTTCTTCATTATCATTATTTTAACCCAACGTTTTATAAATAATATACTCATATATTTTTGTCATGTATGTTTCCCCTGTGAGAATGTAATTCCTTGAGGTCAGATATTTTTGTCCATCTTGCTCACAGCCATGTTCAGTACCTTGAACAATCTCACATGAAGTACCTGCTCAATAAATATTTGTTGATTGATAGATCAGTTATTGCTATATGACTGTTTTTCAGTATGTTTGAACTCTTCCATTAGGAAAGAAAATAGCAGTTGTCCTAGTAGAAATAAGATTTGCTAGCACATTTTTTTAATCAAAAAATTGTTTTCCATAGTCATTTATTGAATATGTTTGCCTATAGTATGGTAACTTATCATTATACTCTCAATTCACCTATCTCAGCAAACTATTGCAGGAAAATGGGGGGGAGGGGGACATTGTACAGAACAGATGGCATTAATCTTCCTGTGAAAGATTGAGCAACATTCACTCTCCAGAGCAGTTGGATTATAATTTAATACTTTAAACCTGACAAATGTGTCAAGTATTACCTTCATATAAGATTTAGTTTAACTCTAAATGGGAAATATTATAGAAAGAGACAAAGGGTCATTTTTTTAAGTTATTAATCAACCATGGTATATGAGTAACAAATATTAAAAGCAAATTATATATGTAGTATTTACTTTATTAATCAAGAACAATAACCAAAAATGGAGGAGTAGAGTCCAGTCTGACACTGTGACTAGTAACAAATTTGTATCTCTGGATATCTAAAGAATGGTAGCACTTGGAGCCAGCCTTAGGAACAGTATAAATGGAACCATGAGAATCCCAAACATTGATCCTCCACCCTCATTCTTAAAAACCTCTTGTGACATGCTGGGTATGCAATTAGATAAACAAGAGAAAATGCTTTTTATATACTAATTAGTTTAAAAACTAGAGGAACCTGTTGGAAGCATTTATTTAGCCAAAGGACAAATAAAATCAGATCCTTCAGTGTTTTAATTGATGGAAAGAAGCATAAGATTAGAAAAGAGCAGTAGTGAATGCACACATGGCTAATGCATAGCCAATTCTCAGATGCTAATCCTTGAGGAGTCACTTCTCTTGCAAAGTTAGAAAGGAGCCAGGCACCTGAAGGATAGAGGGGGCATTGCTGATTGGAGTGTGTGTAAAAAGCAGTAGCCAAAAAGATGCTATTTTCCTGGGTAAAACAAGTGTGAGTCATAATATGAGTTCTTAAAGTCCTGTATGGCTGAGGATACTGAGCACCTAGTCTGGAACTATGGCAATAAGGCAGTTATTTTCCAAAGCTATCAGTCTTGGTCTAGGTTTCTGAAGGTGAAAAGCACAGAGTTCAGAATCTTAGCAACCTCCTCCCTCTGGAAACTAATCATTGTTAATTTTTTGGTTCCTCTATTCCTCTTTTAAAGAAATGAAGCCATAATTACAGAGGGAGAGGACTGCATGCCTGCCTGGATACAGATCTGTGTTTATGGATTTTGAGGTCCAATCAGGCAATTTCTGGCAGAGAAGCTAAAAGAGACTGCAGCTGAGAATTGAAAACTAGTGGTAATTGTTGCAAATTACAACATGCAGTTGCTAGTTATATTCATAAACAATGGTCCCAATTTAGGAGCTTAACCAAAAATTTCTTGTAGCTTTCCTTTAGAAAACTTCAGTGTTAACCTTTAATACTATTTTGAAAGTTGCTAGATTGCAACCTGACTATATTCTGTTAATCTTAGTAGTACCTTAAAACAGATGCTCCATAGTTTCCCCAAAAGACTTCATGTTATCATGTCTCATTTGTGCATAGCTCAATCCTTGATTTTCTCCATAATGTTACACATAGAATAATGCCACTATACTTGAACATATGCATTATTACTAGGGATCATTTTTTCTAGTCAGTCCTGGATGTTGAATTTTTCTTCTGCAAGTCATTTTGACTTAAAAGATTTTAATATTTTGTTCAGAATATGTTGTGAATATTTTCCAAAGGGTTTATGCATAGGTAAAAATTTCAGGTGAAGCAATATATCTATTTTTGGTAATTCTGATTAACAAAATAAGAAGTGTGCATTCAATCAGTCAGAATCAACTAAAGTCCTTGGAGATATGAGCGTTTCTATCATTTTATTGAATGTGCATAACTAACTGACCCATTTAATTATGAGAGGATTTGGTTAATCCCCATAAGGGCTGGGGCAGATGCTATTTCATTGTGGTTAACTCCACAGTCCTGCTATTGAAACTCAGAACATTAAGGGTGTTACTTGATTTCCTGCCATTTTTTAATCATCCAAGGCTGAAAGTTGAATAAAACTAATATTTTTGTAGAAAAAATATGTCACATCTTATCTCAACTTCCCCGAAATGAATTCCTTAAAATACAAACAAGCAAAGAAACCCAATATTCTAAGAAAAAAATGACTTAGAATAATCCAAGCACAAGCTTATTTAATTCTTACAACAAATCACTGAGGGGGGTAATTATTATTTCTGTTTTACAAATGAAGAAATAAATGCATAGAATTTAAGTGGTTTTCCTAAGGTCACATACATACCAAGTGTCAGGGGCGTGATTAAAACCTGGATCTAATTTGGTTTCAGTGCCAAACAATTAGTGACTGCACCAGGGAAGCAGAGCAATAGATGGAGCTCTGGCATCTCATTGCCTGGAGTCAAACCCCAGCTTCACAACTCGCTACCTGTGTAATCTGGGGCAATTCATTTATTTTCCTAACTCTAGAGATCTCTCAAACCAAAATGGAGAGGATAATAGTATAATTTATCTCATTATGTTGTTTTAAAGCTGTATGAGAAAAGGTATGTAAAGTACTCAGCACCATATCCAGCACATCCTAAGTGCTCGATGAATATTATCTATCCCAATGTGCACAGAATTCGACATTCTCATAGGAAGGAGGATTTTCTGGATCTGTCTGAGACAACACTGGTGGACAGAGTAAAGGAAGCTATAGATGGAAAGCTTTTCCTTGAGAATTTAGTTAACATATATTCTAATCAATAATGCAACACATATTTATGGAATGTCTGATATTTTCCAGTTTACTTACAAGGACCTAGAGAAATAAAAAAGAAAGAAATTGCATCTGTATTCAAGTAAATCACCCCTGTTTGGTTGGAAGGGAGGCAAATAATAAATAGAAAATTCAAAATAAATAAACTGTGAGAAAGAATTAAGGGAAGCTCTTGAGCTCCTAGCTTTACTAATTGTTACATTTGTTATAAATAAATTTTTCAAACACTCTTTAAAAAAAAAGAAAATTCAAAATAAAAGCTATTGATAAAGGAACTGACAGATTCCAGAAACAGCCAAGAAAGGGCTTTGCAGTGGAACTTAGAAGATCACACATGACTTCTCAGAAGTCTACAGGTCATTTTATAAACTGGGAAGTGATCTGAGTTGGAGAGAGTATAGAGATGGCTGAAGACTTAAGAAGGGGTCATAGAGGATAGTAAGTGGCAATCTAAAGAATTTCAACTTTATCCTCTAAGCAATAAGGATTCAATGAAGTATTTTAAGCAGATGGACACAGTTACAAGCACACTTAGGAAGTTCCTCCAAGGATGGAGATTTCATTAAGATGCACTATATTAGCAGGATTAAGTTTAGCTGCACTTAACAGAAATCACAAAAAAGCAGCAGCTAAGTACAAAGAGGCAGACATGAGTTGGCATGGTGGCTCCACCATCATCAGGGATCAGGCATCTTTCTGTTTGTCATTCTTTTAGAACATGGCTGAAATCCTCAAGCTCACTTAAAGGTCACAACTGAACATCTATTTATGTCACATTTACATTCTAGCCATCAAAAGTAGAGAGAGGGAAAATGGAAAAAAAAAAAAAAAGGATGAGCCAGTCAAGTCAGCCCCTTTTGAAGAGCTTGCCAGGGACCCCACCCCACATCCTGTTTTCATCTTACTGTTTACTCCAAAATGGAACAAAACTGTTATACACTGCTATACTCAACAATATAGAGTCTCAGTTACTGTAAAAAGGTTGACAAAGAGTTATTGAGTAGTTAACTAGCTAAGAGTAACACTGTTAAGTACTCTTAAAATAATTGAGTTCTTATGAGAACTTCTTATCTAAGAATATGATATAGAGTCTCTGTCTAAACCTTGTTTTATATTTTTTATTTATAATTCTTCAGATAGCTCATTTAATAATGTGACATTCAATAATGTTTTCCTGATTTTCTTATATTCTAACCCAATCTTGCAAATTAATTTTTCTCATTACATTATCTAGGAGAATATAGCTTTATATAAAAAAAAATATTAACTTTTTTACATTTACCTTCAATCAAGCCACATTATTAAAATATACTGTTAATTCCAGCAGGGTATTTCTAAAGTCTCTTGCTTTTTCTAGACATAAAAGTATATCATAGTAAAAAGAAATCTTTCATTTCTTCTTTTCCTGCATTTTTACTGTTATTTCTTTTTTGTTTTACTGCATTCACTTGAACCTGCAATTCAATGATGAAATGTAGTAGGCATGTCTGTCTGTCTTGTTTCTGCTTTTTGTTCAAATATTCTAGCATTTTAGTATTCAAAATTTATACTGTTTTGTAATTTTTAAAAAATACTAAGTATTCCTTAGTGAATTATATACTCTTTCCTGTTCCTTAGAGATTTTGTTATAAATAGCTGCTTAAATTATCTTAAATACCTTAAAACATTTATTGGATGGATTTTTATTAACTTTCTCAGTCAATTTGTTAATTAAATCCATTACTTTGATGTATTTCTGATATTTAAGCTATTCTTGCCTTTCTGGAGTAAATGCAGATAGGTCATTCATTATTATTCTTTTCATATATTGATGAACTTTTTAACCTATTTTCACATGCTACTTTGGGCCTGTAGACTTTCTTAAAACTAGCTTTTTTGCATTTTGTTGTTATTTTTACCTTATAAAGATAATTGGGGAGTTTTCTATCACTTTCTATGGCCTAGATTAGTTTAAATAACTCTGGAGTTATCTGTGCCTTATGGATTTAATTTGAAAATGGTGAAATGATATGGTCTTCATGCCTTTTTCAATGATAGATTTTAATGACCTTTCCAGTGTCTGTGAAAATTAAGTTAATCAAGGCTAAACAGGGAGTAGAATTTCAGGAGCCACTGGACTTTAAGGAACGTGTGGGCTTGGGCAAGTGAAGACCAGAGCTAGGAATGACTTCTCAAACATGTCACTGCAAAGATGTTTGGAATCTTTGCACCTCCTTGGGCAAGTGCATGGGCAAGAGTCCTAAAAATTGCCAAGATTAAATTGTCTATCAGCCTGGGCAGAAATGAGGTCAGATTAAGTCAGACTTAAAGAAATGGTAAAAAAGAAAAATGACTTTGACCATTCTTGCATACTCAAGCTCATGAAGTAAGAATTATATACCTGCATTCATTAACACTTACCTAAGTTAGATAACTCAGCCACCTCACAGAACTCCTAACCTTAGTTCTGTCTGCTGAGCCAGGGTTTGTTTTTTTTTTGCGGTACGTGGACCTCTCGCTGTTGCGGCCTCTCCCGTTGCGGAGCATAGGCTCCGGACGCGCAGGCTCAGCGGCCATGGCTCATGGACCCAGCTGCTCCGCGGCATGTGGGATCTTCCCGGACCGGGGCATGAACCCGTGTCCCCTGCATTGGCAGGTGGACTCTCAACCACTGCACCACCAGGGAAGCATTTGTCACTCTCCACCCCAGAGCCACATACTTCCTAGAAAATGTGGCAGTGTTTTGAAGGCCTCCCGCTTCTGTGGCCTTAATGAGATTTGTGGAAATTGATACAATGGCTATAGGATCTCTCACAGACAGCAGAAGCCAAATTTTCCAAACCTACATCCTCTGATGTAGTCATTAATACTGAGTCTTATTTCTGTGAAGCATAGTGATCATTTCTATCTCGGGAAGTTTATACAAGAAGAAACTCAAAATTAACATTCTTAAATGCTCATATTGTGCCAAGAATTGTTCATAGAGCTTTCTATGTATTAACTCTGAGCCCTTACAAGGACACTATGCAGCATGAATGTATATTATGTATATGTATATTATTAGTATTATCATTATTATTCACATTTATAAATGAATAAATTATAAGAAGATCATTTAGCAAGTGATTTGATTGAGAAGTCAAACCCAGCTAGTCTGTCTTGAGTGTGTGTGCTGGGTCACTATCTTACAGTGCTTACGTAGACAATAAGAACTAGTCGAATAACGAAAAGATTTACCAAAACTTAAAAGTTTCTGAAACCTTCCTTTGGATTAACTGCTAATGTGTTCAATGAAATCAAAGTCTCTAATAAAACAGTAATAACAGTGGCAGCAAGAACCAAACTCCCCATCAGAAATACTTAGTGACTTTGTAGGAAAAGGAGAAAAGAAAAAGGTGGGCATGCCTAAATTGCTGGACAGTTTGGCATTGTCTGATTTTTCAAGGTCCCTGTTATGGAGCTTACATTCTAATGGGAGAGGAAGATAACAAAGAAGTAGATAGACAATATAGTGTATGTAGTGATAAGTGTCAGAAAGAAAAAAAAAATCTAGATAAAGGGATAGTGAATGCCAAAGGGAAGACTCTGAGGAAGTGACATGTTAGTGGAAACTCAAATTATAAGAAGTAAGGCAAATAAAGATCTAAAAAAAAGATCTAAGGTAAGGCCATTCCAGGTGGGCAGAAGAACAAGTGTAAATCAGTGTTCTGATGTAGGGATTTGTCTAATACAACTAGTGGAGCCCCTTTTGAGGGCAGCTCAGCTGCAGAAAAGTGAGGGAGGGGAGCAGCAAGAGGTGATGAGGTCAGAGAGATGGATAGAGACCAGACAAGTGAGGACTTGTGAGACATGGTACAGATATGGGTTATATCCTTCAGTGTATCACTGAAGAATTTCAATCAAGCCCATGATTTGATGAATTTTTAATATTGCTGCTGTGCAAAGACAAAACTATAGGGGACAGTGGGATGAGTGGGCACAGTCAGGCCACTGCAGGTATCCGGGGTAGAGATGAAGTTGTTTACACAAGAGTGTTAGCGGTAGAGGTGAGGAGAAGTGGAAATTTAGAATATATTTTAAGGTGGAGAAAGAAAAGACTTGTTGATGGATTGAATGTGTTGTGGGAAAGAAAGAGATCAAGGATGATTTGTCTGCTTCTTTCAGTCTATGTGAAAGAAACAGGAAGAATAACTTGAAAGAACAATAAAACAGGCTAAATTCAGATTATATTTATTACAGAATTGAAAATATAAGTAACTTGTAACCATCATACTGTTTCCATTTCCCATGAAGTTTTAGTTTCCAAACAGATTTTCTGCAAGATTTCCATTGACTTCTCCTCTTTCCACTGAATAATTTCAATATATTCTACTTGCTTGCAAAGGAACCTCTGGACAATTGAATCTAACATTAATTTTTCAATAGTCCCTCTGATTTTTCTTCTTCTGGCTAAAGTAATTTTAAAAACATTTGCTAAAGTGAACAATCTTAGTAATCTTTAATGCATTTTACTTCTTTTTCTTTAGCTGGGTGCCTCAGCTAATCAAATTTTCAGAAGGATATTGTTTCTTGGCTTGTTAAAAATTATGAGATTTTGATTCATCTTGATTTATAGATGTTGATCTTAAAAAAAACCACTCAAATGGAGAAAAATGCATTGTTTCTAATGTTTAGAATAGTGAAATTCCTAAAGGAAGAGATAAAATAAGGCATGTGATTGTCTTTAATCCTGATCTCAGAACTGAACTTGTGATTCAGCTCTAATGATAAGGTTATATCGTATAGTATATGTGACAGATGGATGTGGCACCAGGAATCTGAGGCTGCCCTCAGACCTTTAATGTCCTATTTATTCTGTGCCAGAGACTTGGAGCTTGACATGTTTAATTGTACAGCTCAACTGGACTAAGAAGAAAGAAGCTGAAAAGCATTTTGATTTAAGCATGAAAACCTTTAAAACAATTTCAATAATAATCTCAAAGCATAGAGATGCTTCTGATATTAATGCAATCGCGTTTTTCAGCTATGGCCAACAGTCTCTGTTTATTGAATGGGTTTTTAACTGCTCATCTCAGGTCAACCAGGGACTTAAGTATCAGGTTCCCATTACTCAGACAAGGAATTCACTTCAGCTATTCCTGAAACCCTTCCTCTCTGCAGGTAAATGTGCTAGAGTTCATTTTCTGGTAAGTAAAATCGATTTTTCTAAGTGACATAACCCCATAGCAACAAACAACACTGCTGTAGCTCACATAGTGCCTCAATACCCCTTTTAGCTGGTGAGAACTGCATTTCACAACCAGATAAAAGTTATTTACCTTAGACTCCCCCGGACCCCCACCTCCAGCTGTTTGGTCTGGAGTCTGACCAGTTAGGCCCTCGTCATCAGCTTCTCAAGCTTACTGACCTCATTGTAAGCCTCAAGTCTTTTAGATGTTTATCTTACCTGCCATATTTCATAATTTCGGCCAAGATCTGCAAAGAAATTTTATATTTACTGAGTAAGAGTAAGGCTTGCACACTGAATTTATCCAAAAAAAAAGTGCCTCAATAAGGGCTTTCTTGATGAAGAGAAATATAATTTTGTGGATCTCCATTACACTCCATTACACTCTCAGAGACTGTGTAAGAGCAGGATGGAATTGAAGGAACAAGCAAAGGGAAAGGTGAAATAAAAAGAGGAGGAGGAATTGTGACTAACACAAAGGGATGAGTGGGGGAGAAACATCATGTGCTGAGTGTATAAACATGTGTGGTATAGATGAGTGTTGAGGGAAATCACCAAAAAGTAAGTTATTCTTATTTCCTCACCAGTGTTTTTTTGATATTCTATATACCTGGTGTGTACTTGAGTAGCATTAATTGATAATGATTTATTTTATTAAAATAATTCTACAGATATGTACCATTATGCATATATTGTCAATGCAGTTATAAAGTTGCACTGGAAGACCTGTTTATTTGAGTCCCTTTGTGCCTTATTATCGCCAAGAGAAGAAATGAAATAAAAATAAATGTATTTATACTGTTGTCATTTAATAATTTTAAGCTGTGCTAAAATGTCATTTTCCTTATATGTCTTACATTAGAAAAAATTCTAAATGAAAATTTCATCATGTATTAGAAGAAAAAATTATTTTAAACAATTCAGTATATAGTTTTTTGATTGAAGTATATAGTTGATTTACAACATTATATTAGTTTTTGGTGTACAGCATAGTGATTCAGTATTTTTGCAGTTTATACTCCATAGAAGTTATTACAAGATAATGGTTGTAATTTCCTGTGTCATACAATAGATCCTTGTTGCGTTTCTCTTTTATACGTAATCCCATACCCCAATATTGCCCCTCCTTGCTTCCCTTTCCCCACTGGTAACCACTGGTTTGTTCACTGTATATGTGAGTCAGTTTCTTTTTTGTCATATTCACTAGTTTGTTTTATTTTTTTAGATTCTACATATATAAATGTTAACATAGCATACTAGTCTTTCTCTGTGTGACTTATTTCACTAAACATAATATCCTCCAGTTCCATCCATGTTGTTGCAAAAGGCAAAATTTCATTCTTTTTTATGACTGAGTAGTATTCCATTGTGTGTGTGTGTGTTTGTGTGTTTGTGTGTGTGTGTGTACACTACCTCTTCTTTATTCATTCATCTGTTAATGGACACTTAGGTTGCATTCATATCTTGGCTATTGTAAATAATGCTACAATGAACATTAGGTGCATGTATCTTTTTGAAATAGTGTTTTCATTTTCCTTGGATATATACCCAGGCATGGAATTGCTGGATCATATGGTAGCTTTATTTTTAGTTTTTTAGATACCCCATACTCTTTCCTTTAGTGACTACACCAATTTAAAGTCGCACCAACAGTGTACTAGGGTTCACTTTTCTCCACATCCTTGCCAGCATTTGTTATTTGTAGACATTTTGTTGATAGCCATTCTGACAGGTATGAGATGATACTTCATTGTGGTTTTGATTTGCATTTCTCTAATAAGTAACAATGTTGAGCATCTTTTCATGTGCCTGTTAGCTCCTTTGGGGGAGAACTCTACCATTCATATAGTCCCAGATTATTGTAAAATGTTTTCTTGGATATTATCTAAGTTTGGAAATTAGTTCATAAATTCAAGACAATTGCTAAGTCATATGAAAGGTGAACATTCTTCATAGATAGTTTATCAGGTGTTATAAGAATGTGGTAATCATGCTAATCATTTATATTCCCACCAACAGTGTACAAAGGTTCCCCTTTTCTCCACATCCTTGCCACGTCTGTTATTTTATTTTATTTTTTTATGGTAGCCATTCTGACAGATGTGAGGAGATATCTCATTGTGGTTTTAACTTGCATTTCTCTGATGATTAATGATGTTGAGCATTTTTTCATGTATATGTTAGCCATCTGTTTGTCTTCTTTGGAAAAATATCTGTTCAGGTTTTCTGCCCATTTTTTGATTCAGTTGTTTGCGTTTTTTGGCATTAAGTTGTATGAGCTGTATATTTTAGATATTAACCCCTTGTTGGTGGTATCACTTGCAAATATTTTCTCCCATTCTGTAAGTTATCTTTTCGTTTTGTTGGTGGTTTCGTTTGCTGTGCCAAAGCTTTTAGGTTTAATAAGATCCCAGTTGTTTATTTTTTCTTCTGTTTCTTTTGCATTAGGAGACAGATCTGAAAAAATATTACTATGATTTATGTCAAGAGTGTTCTGCCTAAGTTCTTTTCTAGGAGTTTTATGGTTTCTGGCCTTACATTTAGGTCTTTAATCCATTTTGAGCTTGTTTTTGCATAAGGTGTTAGAGAATGTTGTAATTTCATTCTTTTAAATGTAGCTGTCCAGTTTTCCCAGCACCACTTATGGAAGAGGCTGTCTTTTCTCCATTGTATATTCTTGCCTCCTTTGTCATAGATTAATTGACCATAGGCACATGGGTTTATTTCTGGGCTCTCTATCCTGTTCCATTGATCTATATGTTTGTTTTTGTGCCAGTACCATGCTGTTTTGATTGCTATAGCTTTGTAGTATAGTCTGATATTTTGCCTCTTTTAAAATTTATGAATAGCACATGTCGAATACTAAGGTAAGTAAACCATTATTTGAAGCCACTTAAAAGCAAAGATCCCTTTTAGAGAGAGTAAACACATAGGCTGAAGTTTAGTAAAAGGATTGGTAAGCTTAGCTTGAAAAAACCTGGGTAAGTATAAAACTAATGTGAATATAATAACCATTGATTCACATTTGATATTCTCCTGTATGATATATAATGGTATAATTACCTATAAAATGTTTTAAATTTAGTCTTCAGGGAGAATTGACATTCCAAGAATCAGTAACAAATCAATCCTATGGATTTCCATTCTCTTGGCACATGGTAATATAGTCCGAGCAATATGTTTGCTCTACTTTGAGATGGACAATACAGGACTGTGATCATTTTGGGCAATTAGATTTATGAGGGTCTTTTCCCTTTATCACTTTTATCTTTTTCCTTTTTTCCCCCTCCCTCTTTCCTACCACAGTCTATCACTCTATCCTCATCTCCTTTTCCTTCCTCCATTCCTATCTTTCACTTTTATCACTTTGAGATAAAATGCAACACAGCACAAAGAGCTCAAATAGAAACATGAATATGTGCCATCAGAGCACTATGGACAAGGAGATTTTTTTCTGGATATGGGACTTGAGGTGAGCTGTGAGCTGTCTTAAAGAAAAAGGAGAAAGGAGTAGGAAATTTCTAGGCAAAAGTAACAATTTTTACATGGGAGATGAACACAAGGATATCATATTTGCTGGTACTGGTGAAAACCTTAGTATGTATGTGGAATTTAAGTTGCAGTAAATAGGGGATAGATCTCTTATGTCATAATAATGCATTTGAATTTATTTTCCTGATGGCAGTAGTGAACTGATGGAGTTTTGTTTTTGTTTTGTTTTTTGTTTTTTGTCTTAGATTGGGACTTAAATAATCAGATTTGGATTTGGGGAATATAACTCTGATGGTGGTTTAAGAGTGAACTGGAGGAGAGGGCCTGAGTAATGCCTAGCATAATATACTTAGTGTACCAATATATATTTGTTGCATAGATACTGAATATATGAATGAATGGATATTAGTCCAGTCATTAAGGAAGCTATTGACATATTGAAATGCTTAGCTCCTGTAGAGGAGAACTTACCATACACATATTCCCAAATTATTGTAAAATGTTTGCTTAGATGTTATCTAGGCTTGGAAATTAGTTCATAAATTTAAGACAGTTACTAAGTCATATGAAAGGTGGACATTCTTCATGGATAGTTTAGCAGGTGTTATAAGAATGTGGTAATCATGGAGTGTGAATCAAGTCAGAATATTTTCATGGCTCAGTATCAGTAAGAGAGCCTGTTAACCCACATGAGACAGTTTGTTTAGAGTCAGGTCAGCTGTGGTCTGCAAGGAACTATTCAGAGAAATTTGGAGGATTTCTTTATGTTACCATTGAACTCTGAGGCTAAAGGCAGGAGCAGAATTAGTAAGGAATTCTCAAAGAAGCCTCCTGAAGTCCTACCATCCCAGCACTATTTCCTGGGTCACTCATGTGGTCAAAACTGTTATGCATTTTAGAACACCTGGAGCTCCAGATGAGAATGTGACCTCAGGCTTAAGTGCCAGGGCCTCTCCATCAGATGTGGGTGCTACCTCATGGTGCCACTTTGGTAGCCAGTGATGGCTACCTTTTATTTTTCACCCAGTAAGTGTCCTTCAGCCTCCTTGCTTAGTGTGTGCTTAGAAAACCTATTTTTATTTGAGCTTCACATTACTCTGTGAAATATCTATTATTAATCCAATTTTATAGATGGTGAAATTGAAGCTCAAAAAGGTTAAATGACTTGCAAGTTGTTTCAGAGCTACAAAGAGGTGGAGTAGGCAATAAAAACCCAGGTCTAACCAACTGCAAGTGCCTTTCTTTTGGAGCATTCTTAACAGTGTGATAGTTCTGTAGATAAAAATTTAAGTATGAAATCTTGGGAGTTAAAGATGTGCACATCTGGGCAGATAGGGTAAAGCATAAAAGTGTGAGCTATATCTCACCATTCAAAATATGAAATATTAAATTAATTTAATATAACATATAGCAACACATTCCTACGTTGCCTGTCATTCCCCACTCACATGTAAAACACACACATACATTCCAATAAAAACATGTTTCATGTGCAGAAAGAAAGTCAGCCTTCAGGGTTTGATTGCTGATATGAAAATTTGTTTTGTGGATGTCACCATTACTCTGACAAGTGAAACTGCCCATATGAATACAAAGCAGAAGCTGCAGCAAAAATCAAAAGAGAGAATCTAGTTGTTTAGGCTGAAAAAGTCCGGACAATATAAACTACTACTTGTGAAGAGATGGAAATTTTGTTTTTCTTTTAATATATTGTAGGAAAACATTAAAGAGCAGATGCATGGCAAAAAAAAAAAAAAAAATTGCAATTTTTTAAAATGGCAACCACAAAAGACCCCATAGCTTATTCCAGTATATAGGAAGCCTTCAGAAAACCATATGGAAATTTACTGAACTTCTTTAACATTTCCTGCCTTCTGCAAAGTAAAGAAAATATACTTTTAAAAAGCATGATGACAGGCTAATGTTTTATAGATGACAAGAAGGTAAGTACTTCTTTAAGACTATTTTGAAGCTGAGAAGTGACACTATTATATAGAAACTCAAAAGAATATTACAAAGTTAATTTGCATATCTGTAAAGTAAAATGGAAAACTTTGTTTTTCCAAAAATGTCATTTTAACTGAAAAGAGCATCAAGGTGTTACAAGTAACCCCATAGTTCTAGATATGCTTATCAATCAGAAATTAGGAGTGTAAAAGTCAGCAGCAGGATGATTAATTGATGATATGTAAATGGATTTATTGGTATTAGAGTTAGTATCCCAATAAAATGGCTTGTGATAGTTGTACTTGGCTGTTTGCTTTTGTTTCCCAGTGATAGCAGGCACAATAAAATTTATTCAATGATTTATTCCATTTATATTTATTAAGTGCTTGTCATGTGCCAGGTACTTTTCTGGGTGAGTAATGTGGGTAAATCAATGAACATGAGAGAAAATTCATTGACCCCTTGTGGCTTACATTCTAGCAAGAAAATACAGACAAAAATTTATATCAGTATGTATTATGATAGGTTGAGGTAAGTGCCATGGAGTAAGGAGGAGAAAGAGTATCAGGAGTGGATGCCATTTTATGTAAGATAGACAAGGTGAGCTTCTCTGATAAGGTGATATTTGAACAGAGGCCTGAAATATGTGAAGAAGCAAGCTGTGCAGATATCAGGGAGAAATGTTTCAGGCAGAAAGAACAGGAAGCACAAAAGCCCTGAGTCCTTAGTGAGTTCAAGAAACAGCAAAGAAGTCAAGTGTTGCTGGAACGCTGTAAATAAGGGAGCAGTGAAATAAATGAAGCTGAAAAGCGGGGCCAGGTCTCATAGATCCTCACAGGTCATTGCAGGAGCTTTGGCTCTTACTCTGAGTTTAATAGGAAGCCAACAGAAGTCTTTGGGCAAAGGGTTGACAGGATCTGAATTATGTTTTAAAAGGCTTTCTGGCTACTCCTGTGTGGAGAATAAATTTTACTGGAGCGGAGTGGCCAGGGAATATTGCAGCAACCCATATTACAGTTATCAAGACAGTGAGAAGTGATTGGATCCAGATATATCCTAAGGGCAGGGCCAATGAGACTTGCAGATGTATTCAGTGCTAGGGGTGAGTAACAGAAAGAAAATAATCAAGAATGACACTAAGAATTTTGGCCTGAGAAACTGGTTGAATCGAGCATCTATTTACTGATAAGGAGAAGACCATGTGGAAGGTAGAAATATCAGTATTCAATGATGGAGATTTAAAGTTGTATCTTATACATTCAATTGGAGATGTTAATTAGGCAGTTAGATATGTGAATCTGGAATTCAGGGGGAGTCCAGAGTGGAAATATGAATCTGGAAATAATCAGCAAATATGGTGTTTAAAAGCAGGATATTAGATGAGGTCATAAAGGGAGTAAATATAGACTTTCATATTTAAATTTATAAATTTTAGTTATCAGAAATTTAGGTTATTATTTCATATAAAGTGATACTCTGGATATTCAGAGTTACTAATATTTAATAATTGGTTTTGATAATATACTCAGTAAAAGTTACTTTTCATGTTCAAGCATTTTTATTTCTACATGTCTTAGCTTAATGAATGAATTTTAAGCTCCATTATGATACTGTGATGCCGTAATTATTTTGCATCTTCCCATAATGCTTAGTAAAATACTTGACATGAATTTCAATAAATGTACTGAATTCGTAAATTTAAGGATATGAAAAAATCAAAATAAAAACCCAGGTCATTTATTATGATAGAGCTTGGTGCTCTTATTAAAATACACATTTAAAAATATGATCTCACCTGTACTCTAGCAGTTTCTTATTTCTTACACTCCCTCACAGATTCTATTTAAAAACAGAATAATTCAGTTTCATGGTAGAATTACAGCTGCTGCTGTTGGGACACTGAACTGCTGTTGCTGCTACCACCCTTATAATTGAATTGAACATTTACTATGTATTTGACTCGCATGGTTTCTAATTTTTATAACAATCTAACAAGAAAGGCTATATTATGTCCATTTTACCATTTTAAATATGAAAACTAAGAATAAAAGAAGGTAAATTATGTGTGAAGGATTATAGACTAACAAAATTGCAGAGTCTGGATTCAAACCCAGATCTGTTTGGCCTAAGAGAACAGAATTTTATTTTCATTCTACTATCACTCTGATCTAAGCAGTCTGTATTTAAAACATATTCTAATAGATGTGAAACTGAAATATATATAATAGAAAACACATTCATTTTGAGGAAATTCAGGAGAGGAAAAGTGAAAAAGAAGAAAGAAATTCAACCGTATAGACTATGTAGAATATTGTCCTGATTCTTGGAAACATAAGAAGAAAAGCAGGGTGAAGAATTTTCCCTTTGTTCCTTAAGATTTCAGAGATGCCTCAAATTTATAATAGCCAGGTTTAGAAAGTTATGTCAAGTCTTCGCTTTTATGGCTCACATCTCACATACCGATTTAACATTTGCCAAACGCCTAGTATGTACCACCTCCAGTGCTGGATGCTGACAGCACAAATATAATAATTCATGGTCCCTTTTCGAAAGGAGCTTCCATTTTATTGAGGGAGATGAATGAGTTAACAAAAATGAGTTAACAAAAATTATAATAAACTGAGACAAATGCTTATTACATAGCAGAGGGAACTAACACTTCCTTGAGAATGTGATGCCTGAGCTGAATCTTGAAGAATGAAAAGTATTAGCCAGTCAGGGAAAGTACTCCTGGAACAGGGATGGCACAACCAAATATCTTCTTGGGGAACTCTAAGCAGCTTACTCTGGCTGGACCAGACATCAGAGGACAGGGAGTAGGGGAGGGGGAGGAGGGAGTTGATGAATATTCAGGAAAGGTACTGGACAAGGAAATAGGTGATAGATTATGAAAGTCTGTGTAATTTTTGCTAAGGAACTTAGACTTTGGCCTTGAAGGATTTCTGTCTTGGAAATGACATGATAAAATTCATAATTTAGAAAGCCACCCAGATGTAGTATGTAGAATTTATTGAAGAAAGAACAAGGCCATTCATCAATAGGAAGACAGATTACAGCCTATTGCAGTAATCCAGGTGAGCAAAGATGATGGTCTGCAGCAAAGGAGATGGAGGTACATGTAACACTTAGAAAGTTTAGAATTGATCAGAATTGTTGACTTGATGGATATGAGAGAAAAGATATATGGACCATTTTCTAGGCTTTGGGGAAAGGTGGTGTCATGCTCTAAAATGGAAAGTCAGGAAAAAGAGCCATTTGGAACAAGGATAGTTAGATAATGATGAGGTTAGTTTTTGACATGCTGATATTGAATAACACATGAGCTTGATTGCATAAGGCCAGTAGCAAATGTATATATAAGTCTGAAGCCCAGTTGAGAGATCTGAGCTAATACATATAATTGAGAGCCGAAATTTTTTACATGACCACTAAAACTATGAGGGTAGATGAGATCATGTCCTAAGTATGATCTAAGATCATCTTTTCTAAGAAGAGAAGAAAAAGTAGCACAGGGAACTCTGCTCAATATTCTGTAATAAACTAAATGGGAAAATAATTTGAAAAAGAATAGATATATGTATATGTATAACTGAATCACTTTGCTGTACACCTGAAACTAGCACAACATTGTAAATCAACTATAGCCCAATATAAAATAAAAATTAAAAAAATAAAAAGCAAAAAAAAAAAGACAAAGAATGGGAGGGAAGGGAAAGGACAGGTAGTGAAGGGGAAGGAAAGAACAGGAAAGGAAGGAAAAGGAGCAGAATTGGGGGTTGGGAAATTCCAAATAGAAGCCGCATGCTAGAGACCCGAGAAGGTGGGTTTGGAAGGATATATATGAAAATTCAAAGTGTGGTGTCACGGAATCTAGAGAAGAGATGATTGCAAAAAAAATAAGAGAAAGGTTAGAGATATATAATTCAAAGATATATTAGTTCCTCAACTTCAGATGACATCAACTCATCCTGAGAGCTGATAATATGTGAAATTATCTCCAATAAATTTTACATGCGATAATATCTATGGGGAGGAGGGCACACAGAGGAGTACTGACTTACAAAGATAATTTTGGCTGAATTCAGTAAGCCTCTGAAACATCTGAAAATCATGAATTTAAAGTTTCAAACCAATTTGTTTTTAATAGAGCACTGAGGCTACCAGTTAAGTTCTAACAGTTTCCACTTCTTGAAGACATTTTTCCATCCTGACATTGATCATTGCTCTCAGGTTGGCAGAATTTTAAACCTCCATGGTTTCACTTAGAAATATCCTAAAATTTACACAGCATTCTTATATCAGAAATGGGCTGACAGGTGAACATACAGTTAAACAGGCAAACTTTTAAGGACACCTTAACTCCTCCTGTTTTATCTTATGTTCTCAAAGCTGTTTACATATGCTTTCTCTTTCTCAGTGCTAGGGTGACCAACTGTCCCAGACTGTCCAAAATTTAGCACTGAAAGTCCAATGTCCTGGACAACCACTCAGCACCAAGCAAAGTAGTCGGTCACCCTAGCAGAGTGCTGATAAGCTATACCATAACAGAAAATACCATGTCTAAAAGATAAAAATCTATGCTGACCATTCAATTGAGTGAGTATAAAATTACCACCAAAAAGTAATCCTCTGGGACTTCCCTGGAAGTCCAGTGGGTAAGACTTCACGTTCCCAATGCAGGGGGCCCAGATTCGATCCCTGGTCAGGGAAATAGATCCCACATGCATGCTGCAACTAAGAGTCTGCATACTGCAACTAAGAAGTCCGCATGCTGCAACTAAGAGTCCTCATGCTGCAACTAAAAGATCCTGCATGCTGTAAGGAAGATCCTGCATACCGCAACTAAGACCCGGCACAGCCAAAATAAATAAATAAAAATAAATAAATAAATAATTTTTTTTTTAAATTGTAGAGCTTTGACCATTAAAAAAAAAGTAATCCTCAACAAAGACAACCATGATAAAAAGAAATGAATGAAAGAACAGGATTTCAAAATAAAATGGTAAGAGCCAATCATGCAATGAAGCTACTGCTAATTATACCAAGTATTTGTACAAGTAAAGGTTAGAAAAGTAGAGATTTTTTTCTCCCAAGATAGGCAGAATAAGAAAGCAGAAACAAGATCTATCATGGTGTTTAAACTAATCTTCCATTTGTAATATACATTGTGTTTTTGTTATTCTTTTCAGCTATTGGTGTATCTTAAATGATTAATTCTCATGTCAAATGGTTATTTAATCTTTATAATTCCCTTCAAATCTGTCAGGTGCTTCACATTATTTTATTAGTTTTTCCTGTTTTCAAGAAAGGATAAGACCTTGCTTGGGTCACAAGGAACACGGCCCCAGGTACTGATGATGAGCTGGCAGGATAATTAAAGCTAAAGAGAAACAGCTATTTCCTTTGAGGCTCTAGACACTACAATGGAGACTATAATATTTCCATTATGATAGTAAACAAATAGATCTTTTCCAGGTGTTCATAACCTCTCAAGACCTGCCTATAAATCTCAAACTAACATTATAAGCAACAAAATCATTTTTATTAAAAGATATTCAAATTTTTCAATGAATAGAAAACATCTTCTCAATCATTATGTATCAATAATTTCATCTGATTCCTTTTAAGACTATAAGATAATGCATAATTCCATGTTTCCTTAGCCTACCTGAATGAGTGGCCTTCCTTGTTAAATATTAGATCTCTCAATAAATGTTACAAAGTACAGACACATTTTTCATTCCTAAAATTTACAGCTAAATAGAAATGGAGTTGTTGTTGGTTTTTTGTTTGTTTGTTTTTTTAATATTTTTTCTGAGTGTTCATCCCTGGATCCTGACCATGGACTGAGATTCATTGTCTTCTAAAGTTGAGAGCCTAAATAATGTGCTTACAAATTGCTTTTGTTCAGCGGCTTGAATTACTGCCCAAACTTAAATTATCCCCCTTAAGTACATACAGATTTCTAGAATCAGCATCCAAAATTTAGTCTCCTGTTAATACAAGTAATTAAACAAAATACATACCAGAACTTTAGGACAAAAACTATTAGAGGTGAAATTGTATTTCTACTTCAAGTCCTCCCAAATAAACTAAAATGTCATTATTTTCATTTCCATCTTCCCTGTGTTAAATCTGAGCTAATTTAATTTCATGTGGTCAGGTTTTCTCTCTTTGCTATACAATCTTTATTCTTAAATTTATGTCTGCTAACACAAGGTTGCAGAGAAGTAGCTACACAATGAAAATCGTATATTTGGAACAACAAATTCAAAGTTGTTTCCATGTACTCACTTACTGAACACATATTTTTGGCACTGGGGATACATCGATGAATAAAGATGGCAAAATCTTTATTCTCATTTTACTTACATTCTTATGCATTTAGGGGTAGAGAGGTAAACAATAAGAAGCAAACTATTAAAAGAATAGTACAGATTGCAAATAAGTGACCTGAAGAAAATAAAATTTGTATCTGTGATAAAGAAAGAATGAGAACCACTAGATTGCTTGGTTAGGAAGACTGAGACCTAAAATGCTGGAAGGAACCAGTCATACATCAATTGGAATGGTTAGAGAATTCCAGTTAGAAAAACAATTAAGCCACTCTTAAGTTTACAGCAACATTTATGTGTTTTAGAAGAGAAAAAAAAGAGAGAGGATAGCTAGAGCATAATAAGTGAGGATGAGAGGATAAGAGATGAGCAAGAATGGAAGTTGATGAAGAGGAGAAATTGTTTTGGCACTTAATAAGTTATATTAAAGAGTTTGTACTTTATTCCAAGAGCTATGCAGAGTCATTGGTAGGAGGCAGGAGAGAGGTCTAAAGAAAAGAATGACAAGAAATAATTCAGATTTTAATGATTATTCCTAGTTGCTGCTTAGATAGTGGACTGCAGAGGAGCAAAAGGGGCAGCAAGAAAACCATTGGGAAGATATTTTAACAGCCCAGGCAAAGATAACTGTGGATAGAACTGGAATGCTTTTAGAGAAAACCAGTCAGACTCAATATGGTGGTGTTTTGGTTTGGGGAGGGTTGTTTTGGTTTTGGGTTTTTTGGAAGGTTAAACCTATAGAATTTGCTGATGAATTGGGTGTAGGTGATTTTTTTAAAAAAGAGAAAAAAAGGATTAGTCTCATTTTTCTGCCTGAGCAAGTGGTGGAGAGTTGGGTTACCAACAGAGATAAGAAAATTGGTTAGAGAGGACAGAATCAGGATTTCTGCCTTGGGCCATTTCATTGTGGGCTGCTAGTAGATGTCTGAGTAGAGGTGTCAAGTAAGCAGCTGGCTACATGATTTCTCACTTGAGTGAAGGAGTGTGGGTTGGTGTTACAAAAAGAAGAGCTAGAGAAGAAAGTATTTCAAGTTGGAAGGAATGAATAACTCCTTGGAGTTCTGCTGAAAGTAGAAGCATTGGGCACAGAGAAATATGCACTTTGGAAACATTGATTATCCTAACGAGCATTTTTCAGTGGGCAGTGGGGATGGAATCCTGACAGAGTAGATTGAGGGAAGAATAGAGTTTGGGAAGAGTGGTTTTAACTTGTGGCTCCTGACACTGAGTGTCTTTTCAAGTGCTTATTAATTATTTTATATATTTTCTTTTGTGAAGGGCCTATTCAAATCTTTTGCCTATTTTGAGGGGTTGTTTTTCTCTTTATTACGGAATAGTTTTAGTTCTTTACATATTCTAGATACAAGTCCTTCATGAGATATATTTTACAAATATTTTTCCAGCATTTGACCCATCTTTTTCTTTCATTAATGGTGTGCTATGAAGAACAAAATACTTTAATTTCAATGAAGTCCAATTTATCAAATGTTTTCCTTTTATAGTTAGTACTTTTTGTTAGAACTAAGAAATCTCTCCTACCCTTAGTTCATGAAAATATTCTCCTATTTTCTTCTAGGGAAAGTCCTAATTTCTCTGTCTTTCTCTCTCTTTCTCTCTCTCTCTCTGTATATATATACATATATATATATATATACACACACACGTACATATGTATATATATATACACACACACGTACATATGTATATATATACACACATATGTGCATATATTTATGCTAATTGTGTCTATTTTTTTAATCTATCAGCTTATTTTTACATTTCTTACAGTGTATATGTTCTTTGTTACTTATGCCTGTAATACCGATATTTTGAGGAACTAGGATTGCTTTATTTTCAATCTTTTTATGTGTCATATGGACAACATATTGTCAGAGCTTGATTTTGTCCATTCAGGGAGACTGTCTTTTAATTGGTTAGTTTAACCTTTCTACAAATCGTTTAATAGCATGACATTGGTACTTTTTATATGACCTTTTTACGTTTTGTGTGCTTTCTTACTCTTTTTTTTCTCCTTTTCTCATTTCTATTAGAGTTTCTGTTGGTTTAATAGCTTATATACTATTTTTCCTTTGTGTTAGCTTTTTTAGCATAAATGATCATATCTATTTCCTCATATTTATTTATTAAAATTATCTATAAATAAAAATCTGTAAAGTAAAAATGTCAGTATCTGTATCATCTCCCTAACAGGAAATATTCTTTACTCACTCTCATGTGTTTTTGGTTTTCAAAGCCTCATGTTTATGGTGTCTGTAGTTACAGTTCTCGACTACTAGGAATATATGTTCTCTTTATTTCTATTATTTGGTTGAATTTTGTTTATTTCCTTGTTCACTTATATTTTTGTATGGTAGAATAATAAACCTCATCAAGACATTTTATTACTCATAAATTTCTGGCAGTATCTCCAAAATCTATTTCTCTTCTTGCATGAAAACTTCCTCCAAAAGGGTTTTCAATGTGAGTTTTTGATGGCCGTAAATATTAATTATACACTGATATTTCAATAAATATATGGCAAAATATAAAGCTCTAAGTTCAAATTTCTCTTTTACTTTAAAATATCACTTTATTGTCATTTTTTAATTAAAACATGGTACACATACAGAAAGTTACAGAATCATAAGGGTACAGCCCAGTGAATTCTCACACAATAAATGCACCCATGTTACCACCAATAAAGTTAAGAAATAGAACATTACTGACATCTGAAAAGCCTTGACATGCCTCCTCCCAATCATCACTCCTTCTGCCTCCTGATGTATCTCTTATCCTATTTGTAACATCATAGATTAGACTTGTGATTTTTTTCCCTTATAAATAGAAGCATACTGTGTGTATTCTCCTCTGTCAGGCTTCTTTTCTCAATGTTATATATGTGAGACTTATCATTTATATTATGATTTATTTTTATTGCTGTGTAGTATTCCATTATGTAAATGTAGTTCAATTCAGTTTTCCGTTTTACTGTTGATGCATACTTCCAATTTTTGCCTATTGTAAATAGTGCTGCTGTAAACATTCAGTGCACATATCTCTTGGTACATATGTGCATTGGAATTGGTTGGCTATACACATAGAAGTAAAACTACTAAGTTGAGAATATGCCAGTGTTTAAGTTCAGTAGATAATATAGAGGAACTCACCTTCCTGCAGTTCTCCTTCTGAATCTTGGCCTGTCTAGTTCTTGTTACTATAGTGGCTTTCCAGTGTATAAAAGCATAATTTTGCATTTTTATCTGGCTTGTTAGTTTTCTTTGTAGGAATGCTGTTCTGCTGCAAGGTCATCAAGTATAACTGTATTCATTTTCTTTTAAAAAAATTGTCCTTTAAGCAATGATAGTATTTAACTAATATGCTTGTAAATATGTCCTTGAATGCATCTACATGCCATATTTTTATACAAAGTATTCTTATGTTTGTCATTTTCTAACCATTTGTTTTTCTTTTTGAACAAACATTGGAGTAATTTTAACCTTTCCATGGTTATTGCAGCCTTCTAAGTCTAGTCTGATTTTTAGTTACAGATTTAAGGGTTTAGAGAATAAAGTGATAATTTTTTTTTTTACTAAATTATTAAGGCAACCATATTCCATGCCATAATCAATTGAAGAATTTTTAAATTCTCAAGTTAGGTACTATTAATTCATATCCATTTGTAAAATCATAAATTATACAGCACACTTTTGGTAGACTGTGATTCCTCTTTCATATATGCTACCAGGTTTTGTTTCTGGGCATTTTCTTTCTCCTGCTCATCACTTACTGATGCCTTCGGGGACATGAGGGAGGAAGTGAGACAGCCGAAGGACAGATGAGTCTTGGATCCTAAACAGGAATTTCAGAGAGGAGGTAGTGGAAGAAGACAGCATTGCTTAGTCATCTACCTCTCAAAATAATCAGATTTAACTTTCAAAAAGGAAGTTTGGGAGAATGTAACCTAAATTCTTTACTAGCAATATTTTTCTATTCATGATATGGCTGAGATAGGTTAAACATGGTAAGTAAATAGTTCACTCTTTTTATAGACCATTCAGTTAACAGGGAAACAAATGATTTATCTCTCAATATTTGCATCATTCTCCAGCTTGAAGACAATCATATATTAACCTTTCATACAGCACATCTTCCATGAATTATCCTCACTGATGATCTTCCATTTTATTGTGCCAGAGACCACTAATTGCTAACCATACATTTATTCTGCTTCCTCCTTAGGATTAGAACTCATTGATTTTTAATATGTGCATGCATGCATGTGTTTAAAACCTGTATTCCCCAGCTTCCTTAACAAGTGAGATAGCCAGTGACATAGAAACAGATACTGAATTGTAAGCGGGTTTTTATAGAAAAGTTCTTTAAAGGTGGCTAAGTGTAGAAGAGACCCCTTTACCTTTACTCCTTTCTTCTTCATGCCTCAAAGGAGAAACCACGGTCACTAGCATTCTTTTTGTTGTTGTTGCTGTTGTTGTTGCATTGGGTCTTTGTTTCTCCGTGTAGGCTTTCTCTAGCTGCGGCCAGTGAGGGCTACTCTTCGTTGTAGTACATAGTCTTCTCATTGTGATGGCTTCTCCTGTTGTGGAGCATGGGCTCCGGGTGTGCAGGCTCAGTAGTTGTGGCTCGTGGGCTCTAGAGCACAGGCTCAGTAGTTGTGGCGCACGGGCTTAGTCTCTCTGCGGCATATGGGATCTTCCTGGACCAGGGCTTGAACCCATGTCCCCTGCATTGGCAGGTGGGTTCTTAACCACTGCACCCCCAGGGAAGCCCACTAGCATTCGTACTTTTTTTTTTTCTTTTTTGCGGTACACGGGCCTCTCACTGTTGTGGCCTCTCCTGTTGCAGAGCACAGGCTCCGGATGCGCAGGCTCAGCGGCCATGGCTCACGGGCCCAGCCACTCCGTGGCATGTGGGATCTTCCCGGACCGGGGCACGAACCCGTGTCCCCTGCATTGGCAGGTGGACTCTCAACCACTGCACCACCAGGGAAGCCCCCAACTAGCATTCTTGAAAACTATTTGGGGAGAAGAAAAATGGCAAATGAAAGAGAAGTTGGATAATTGTACCATAATAGTATACTCTGCAGTAGCCAACAATAGCATCCAATTTGGTTCTCAAAGCTTCCTTTCACAGCTCTCTACATTAATTATAAGCCACTGTCTCTGTGAATTTGCATAAACAAGTCAAAAAGTAAGATTTATGTTTTGAAATATAAAAATTTAAAATGTCAGTTATTTTTTAAAAAGATAGTTATAATTTTGTGATTTAATGAGAAGTACTAAAGTATAATATTCCATTTGTAATATAAAAGCACAGTGGGTTTCATTGTTTTTTTCATGGAACATATATATTGGTTTCAGGTTTTTAAAATTATCTTTGATTTGCCTATGTTCCAGAGAACACTTGGTTTACAAATGTAACAGGTAACTACTTGCAAACCAGGAAGCCTCTTCACTGTCTATTTTTCAGTATTGTCAACGTTTTTACTCCTGCTTAGTTTTTAGCTACTTCGGATTAATCTATGCCAAGGTTATGTCTCATGATACATCATAGTTCAGGTAATGTAAAGAGAATGGAACTATTAATATTTAAACTTGTGCAGTAATCAATATTAATGAGAATATTTCCTTTTGCCTTTAAAATTTGTGAACTTATTGTTTCAAAGAAGTTAGAATATTTTTATAATCCTCCACAGTAGAATTGTGAACTGTATACATTTATTCTAATTCTTAAGTATCAGAATAGTGAAGCCTCATTGAGTTGCATCCTTAATTGGTAATTGAAACTAATATGGATGACAGATATTGTAGTTTACAGTTATTAAACCTGTAAATTATGAGAACTTTGAAAAAATAAATTTGACATCAGAGTGTTTGTAAAGGTATAAAGAAAATATTTTTATACCAATATGTTAAAACTGAATGCTCAAAAAAAAAAACAAAACTGAATGCTCATTTAATTTTCAGATAAGGTCCAAAGAGGCCAGACAACTCTCTTATGTTACAGGCAAATGAAAAACTTAGAAATACAGTTCAGATTTCCTAACATGGATACAGTGCTTTATCCTTTCTCTAAATTTTCACCTCTACAGTTAGCTCATCAAATCCTGAGGATGTAAAACATATGCCCAAATTTATTTTTTTAAATTTTGTTGGAGTATAGTTCATTTACAATGTTGTGTTAGTTTCAGGTGTACAGAGTAATGATTCAGTTATGCAATCTTTTTCAGATTCTTTTCCCATATAGGTTATTACAGAATATTGAGTAGAGTTTCCTGTGCTATACAGTAGGTTGGTTATCCTTGTTGGTTATCTGTTAATATTTTATATATAGTAGTGTGTATGTTAATCCCAAGCTCCTAATTTATCCCTCCCCCTACACGTTTCCCCTTTGATAATCATAAGTTTCTTTTTGAAAAATGTGAATCTGTTTCTGTTTTGTAAATAAGTTCATTTATATCATTTTAAAAATTAGATTCAACATATGTGTGATATCATGATATTTGTCTTTGACTTACTTCACTTAGTATGATAATCTCTATTTGCATCCATGTTGCTGCAAATAGCATTATTTTGTTCTTTTTTATGGCTGAGTAATATTCCATTTTATATATGTACCACATCTTCTTTATCCATTACTCTGTCAATGGACATTTAAGGTGCTTCCACATCTTGGCTATTGTAAATAGTGCTGCAGTGAATATTGAGGTGCATGTATCTTTTCAAATTACAGTTTCTCCGGATATAGGCCCAGGAGTGGGATTGCTGGATCATACGGTAGTTCGATTTTTAGTTTTTTAAGGAACCTCCGTAATGTTCTCCATAATGGTTGTACCAATTTATATTCCCACCGACAGTGTAGGAGGGCTCCCTTTTCTCTACATCCTCTCTAGCATTTATCGTTTGTAGATTTTTTGAAGAAGACCATTTTGACTCGTGTGAGGTGATACCTCATTGTAGTTTTGATTTACATTTCTCTGATAATTGGTGATGTTGAGCATCTTTTCACATGCTTTTTGGATATCTGTATGTCTTCTTTGGAGAACTGTTTAGATCTTCTGCCCCTTTTTGATTGGGTTATTTTTTTTTGTTTTTTGTGGTACGTGAGCCTCTTACTGTTGTGGCCTCTCCCGTTGCGGAGCACAGGCTCCGGACATGCAGGCTTAGCGGCCATGGCTCACAGACCTAGCTGCTCCGTGGCATGTGGGATATTCCCGGACCGGGACACGAACCCGTGTTCCCTGCATCGGCAGGCAGACTTCCAACCACTGCGCCACCAGGGAAGCCCTGGGTTGTTTGTTTTTTTGACATAGAGCTGCATAAGCTGTTTGTATATTTTGGAGGTTAATCCCTTGTCAGCCGCTTTGTTTGCAAATATTTTCTCCTATTCTGTGGGTCTTCTTTTCATTTTGTTTATGGTTTCCTTTGCCATGCGAATACCCAAATTTAATAAAAATGAAATTTTTACCATACGGTCAGAAAATTAGAAAAATCCAAATGTTCAAGCCCTTATAAAGATCTCTTTATAAATAGCTAAAATTTAAAACACTGACCGAACCAAAGGTGGGCAAAGATGTGGGGCAACTGGACCTGTCATGAGAATGTAAAATGGCACAATCATTTGGAAAATGATTTGGTAGGTTTTACAAAGTTATATTTATACCTACCACATGACTTAGCCATTCCACTCATAGGGTATGAATGAAAGAATACGTTTATATAAAGACTTGTATATGAATGTTTATAAGAACTTTATTTTTAATAATATGATCTAGAAATAGTCCAAATACCATCACCAGATTAGTGGATAAACAAATGGTCATCTTTCCATACAATAGAAAATTACTTAAAAATAAAGAAGAATGTATTGATGCGTGCAACAACTAAAGGAATCTCAAAACAATTAGGCTGCATGAAAGAAGCCAGATAAAGAATAATACATACTCTATGCTTCTATTTAAAATTCCTGAAAATGCAAAATAATCTGTAGAGGCAGAAAGCAGGCTACTGGATGTCTGGAGATGCGAGAGGGTGGGTATCAAAGAGGATGGGGAGGGCAGGATTAAACAAGGACATGCAAAAACATTTGAGGGTGAACAGTATATGTTCATTTTCTTGAATTAATGGTTTCCTGAGTCCATAAATATATACCCAAAACTATGAATTGTACACCTTAAATATGGACAGTTTATTATATATTTTTAATTACACCTCAGTAATCTGTAAAAAATAATTTCAGTTGAGTTAAAGACCAAAATGAGAAGAAAGCAAAGTTTTAACGTTTAAATAAACAAAATAGACCAAAGTATTTTTATGATTTTACGAGTTTAAAAAATAAATATGCAAAGTGCAGTTACAAAAATGAAAGCTGGAAATTTTGAATTATTATATTTTTAATTATAGAAAAGTCAAACTAATGCACAGATTTAGAAAACAGAAAGCTTATTTCTAAGATAAATAAGCTCTACAATGAATTGAAAAAAACAAACAAAACATAGTTTCAAAATGGTACAGCAACACAAAACAGGAATCAAAAGTGAAATACTGCAAAGATGCTCACCCTTACTGGTAACCATGGTAATGGAAATTAAAATGATCGTGCATTACTATTTGTACATAGAGACTGATAAGAATTTTTAAATTCTGAGAAAATAAAACATTGACAGAGATGTGGAGAAACATGAAATGTATTCATCACTGGTGGTTGGTTTAACTATTTTCAAGTTATTGTTGTATCTTTTAAATTTGAAGACTTGCATCCCTTACAACCTAGCAAATCCACTACTAGGTATGTACCCTAGGAAAATTCTAGAATAAGTACAGAAGAGACAAGTATTGCATTGTTCTTTGCAGCATCGCTTGCAATACTGAAAAATGTAAACAAGCCAATTATGCATCAAATGGGATGAATAAACCTTTCTTATAATGTATTATTACATTATTAGTTTAAATCAGTGGTTCTGAACCAAGAACGATTTTGCTCTCCAGGGAACAATTAGCAAAGTCTAGAGACATTTTTGGTTGTCACAACTGGGATGAAGGATGCTCCATTGCTATGATTACCAGTAAGGGTGAGCATCTTTTCAGTGCATAGAAACCAGGAGTACTGTTAAACATTTGAAAATGTATAGGACAGCCCCCCACAACAAAGAATTATCCAACCCAAAATGTTAATAATACCAAGGTTGAGAAACTCTGGCTGAAATGAATAAACAATTTTTGTGTGTGTCAGCATGACTATATCACAAAAGCATAATATTAACACAAGAGAAAAATGGCAAAAAATTTAGATAATATTATATACAAATTTCAAAAAACCGACAAATCAGTACTACACATCATTAAAATCATACATGCTTTTTATAAATTTTAAAAATCATTCATGGACAGGAGGCGATCAAGATTGCAGAGTAGGAGGATGTGGAACTCACCTCCCCCATGAACACATCAAAAATACATCTACATGTGGAAAAATTCCCACTGAAAACTAACTGGAGACTGGCAGAAAGACTTCTATACAACCAAGGCTGTAAGAAAGATATCCACACAGAACTGGGTAGAAAGGGAAGAGAAGCGATCAGGTCAGGACTTTTGCTGCTGGGAGGGGACTCAGAAGATGAGGGGGATTACATGGATGGGGATCCTCCCTGGGGAGTGAGTGGTTTGAGTCACATACTGGGTGCCTCAGCCCTGGGATCTGACACCAGGAAGATGAGTCCCCTTGGCCGGCTGGAGGGCTGGTGGGACTAACAGGAGAACTGTGGGAAGCCTGGAGTCCACTTGTGAGGAGTGCAGACACAAGTACTTATTCCCAAGGCAGAGAGGGAGGATTGAAATTGCCTGCATCATAGGCCTCTTTCCCACAATCGCCCTGGCACACACCCTAGCTTGAGCTGAGTGACCACTCCAGTCCCATTAACTTCATGACACAACTCCACACTGGAGTGAGGACTGCCACAACTGAGGAAAGAACTCGGCTGTAAGGTACAAAAGTGGCTCAGACCCAAAGCAGAATTTGGGCAGGGTGGAGGCAGCCATCACTGATGCTTACACATGTATCTCTTCAGAAGCAATCCAGATTTCTGACTGGGGCCAGACTGCCGCAGCCCACACCCCAGCCCATGCTGAACAACCATACCAGCCCAACCTGCTCTGCAATGCAGCTACATACCAGGGCAAGGGTGGCAGAGACTAAGGGGAGAGCTCAGCTGTGAGTGAAAAAGGCATCTCAGACACAGAGCAGCATCTGAGCAGGGAAGGGGCAGCCATTACTAGCCCTTACACAGGCAGCACATCAGAAGCAGTCTAGGTGTCTGACTGTCACAGCATGCACGCAGACCTATACCAAGTGCCTTCTCAGCCCCTCTTGCTTGACCATTGCTCCCCTCTGTGGCTAGGGTGTTTGGGACCTGATCCCACCCCTGATAGGGCAGTGATAGCCACTGAGCTGATAAGAAGGTCCAGCACACAGCTGGCTCTGGCCCTAGCCCTCCATCTCCAACCCCACCTCCTACCAAGGTAGTAGTTGCCAGCACACCCTGGGGAAAAACATGACTTGTGTTCACGTCAGATCCAGCTCTATCACCATGCCCACTGGGCACACGCAGACTGTATAGGGATGCTTCCACACAAGGACACTCCTTCAACACTGCAATAGGTAACTATTTCACCTAATTTCATAGAGGCAAAGTTAAGGAAAATGAGAAGACAGAGTAATTTGTTTCAATTGAAGGAGCAAGGGAAAAACCCTGAAACAACAATTAATGAAACAAACAATTTGCCAGATAAAGAGTTCAAAATATTAGTAATAAGAATCCTAAGTGAATTAAGGAAAAGAAGAAATGAACATAGTGAGAATTTCAACAAAGAGGTAGTAAGTATGAAAAAGGATGAGTCAGAACTGAAGAATACAATAACAAATGAAAAACACACTAGAAGGAAATAACAGCAGACTAGGTGATAAAGAACACATAAGTGATTTGGAAGATAGAATAATGGAAATCACCCAATCAGAACACCAAAAAGAAAAACAAATTTTAAAAAATGAGAACAGTTTAAAGGATCTCTGGGGCATCATGAAGCATAACAACATTGTCATTATCATGGTCCCAGAAGGAGAAGAGAGAGAACAGGGTAAAAAATGTATTTGATGAAATTACGACTGAAAATTTCCAAAACATGAAGAAGGAAACAGATATCCAGGTAAAGGAATCAGAGAGGCTCAAACAAGATAAACGAACTGACACCAAGACATATCATAATTAAAATGGCAGAACTTAAACATATAAAGAGAATTCCAAAGACAGCAAGAGGAAAAAAAGAATCATATACAAGGGAAATCCCATAAGGCCCTCAGCTGATTTTTCTGCAGAAACAGTGCAGGCCACAAGAGAGTGGCATGATATATTCAAAGTGCTGAAAGGGGAAAACCTGTAACCTAAGATACTCTACCCAGTAAGATTATCATTTAGAATTGAGAGATAAAGAACTTATCAGACAAGCAAAAACTAAAAGAGTTTATCCATACTAAACCTACCCTAAAAGTAATGTAAAAGGGTCTTCTCTAAATGGAAAAGAAAAAGGTATAACAGGAAGTAAGAACCTATAGGAAAGGAAAAATTCCACTAGTAGAGGTAAATATATAGTAAAGGCTGAGGATCAACCACTTTAATAAGCTAGTATGAAGATTAAAAGACAAAACATTGTAAAATCAACCAAAGCTACAATAATCAGTAAAGGGATAAACATGAAGCTGTAAAATATGACATCAAAAACAGGAAATGTGGGGGAAAGAAGGAAAATAATGTAGATCTTTTAGAATGTGTTTGAACTTAAATGACTCCTTGTTTAAAGCACATAGATATAGTTGTAGCAACAGATATGAACCCCATGGTAACCACGAGTCAAAAACCTGCAAGAGATACAGAAAAACTAGAGAGAAAGGAACACAAGCATACCACTAAAGAAAATCCTCAGACCACAAGGAAAGAAACAAAAAGAAGAAAAGGGCAGTGAAGAACTATTAAAAAAAAAAAAAGACAACAAATAACAAAATGGCAATAAGTGCATACCCATTAATAATTACTTTAAATGTCAATGGACTAAATTCTTCAATCAAAAGACAAGGGGGGGTCATTTGATAAAAGAACAAGACCCATGTATGTGCTGCTTACAGAGACTTGCTTCAGAGCTAAAGACATATGCTGATGGAAAGTGAAAGGATGGGAAAAGATATTTCATGTACACAGAAATAACAAGAAAGCAGGGATATCAATATTCATATCAAGCAAAATAGACTTTAAAACTAAGTCTATATCAGAGAAGGAAGATCATTATATAAATGGATCAATTGAAGAAGAGGCTATAATACTTGTTAACATATATGCACCTAACACAGTAGATCCGAAATTAATAAAGCAAATATTAACGGACATGAAGAGAGAAATTAACAATAATACAATAATAGTAAGAGAATTTAACACCCCACTTACATCAATGAACAGATTGTCCAGACAGAAAAAGTAGTCTTAAAGGACACATTAGACCAGTTGGGCTTGATAGAATTCTAAAGGACATTCTACTCCAAATCAGTGGAATACACATTCTTTTCAAGGGCACATGGAATCTTCTCCAGGATAGATCACATTCTAGGCCACAAAACAAGTCTTAAAATTTAAGAAGATAGATTATATTGTGTGTTTTTCTGAACATAGTGGTATGATACTATATTCATATCAATTACAGGAAGACAAGTGAAAAATGCACAAACACATGGAGTCGCAACAAGATGCTACTAAAAAACCAATAGGTCAATGAAGAAATCAAAAGATAAATCTGGAGAAAATACCTGGAGACAAACAAAAAAGGGAAACAACTTTCCAAAGTCTATGGGATGCAGCAAAAAGAGTTCTAATAGGGAATTTTATAGCAACACAGGCCTTCCTCAAAAACAAGTAAAATCTCAATAACCTAATTATCTAAAAGAATTAGAGAAGAACAAACAAGCCCAAAGTTAGCAAAATGAAGGAAATAATGAAGAACAGAGAGGAAATAAATAAAATAGAGATTAAAAAAATAGAAAAGATCAATGAAACCAAGTGCTGGTTTTTTGAAAAGATAAACAAAATTGATAAACCTTTAGCCAGGCTCATTGAGAAAAAAAGAGAGAGAAACAAAATAAGAATTAGAAGAGGAAAAATAACAATATCACAGAGACACAATAATTCATAAGACAATACTATAAACAGTTATATGCCAACAAATTGTGCAAACTAGAAGAAATGGACAAATTTCTAGAAACATACAACCTACCAAGAATGAATAAGGAAGAAATAGACAATCTGAATAGACCAATTGATAGAAGTGAAAATGAATATGTAATTTAAAAACTCCTAACAGAGAAAAGTCCAGGACCAGCTGGCTTCACAGGAGAATTATACCAAACCTATAAAGAAGAGCTAACACCTATCCTTCTCAAACTGCTTCAAAAACTTGAAGAGGATGGAACACCCCAAATTCATTCTACAAGACCACCATAATCGTGATACCAAAAACTGGATAAAGATACTGCAAAAAAAAATTACAGGCCAGTACCTCTGGTGAATATAGATGCAAATATCCTCAACAAAATATTAGCATACTGAATCCAGCAATACATAAAAAAGATCATACACCATGATCAAGTTGGATTTATTCCAGGGATGCAAGGATGGTTCAATATTTGTAAATCAATCAGTGTGATACACCACATTAATAAAAGGAAGGATAAAAGTCACATGATCATCTCAGTAGATGCAGAAAAAGCTGTTGATAAAGTTGAACATCCATTCATGTTAAAAGCACTCATCAAAGTTGGTCTAGAGGGACTATATCTTAACATGTTGAAGGCCATTTGTGAAAAAGAAATAAAAGGTAACCAAATTGGAAGAGAAGAGGTAAAACTGTCATGATACAAGATTAATATACAGAAATATGTTGCATTTTTATACACTAGTAGTGAACTATCAGAAAGGGAAAATGAAAAAACAATTTTGCTTAAAATAGCATCAAAAATAATAAAATACTTGGGAACATACTTAACCAAGGAAGTGAAAGAGCTATACTCTGAAAACTATGAAACATTGATGAAGAAAACTGAAGATGATACAAAGAAATGGAAAGATATCCCATGCTCTTGGATTGAGAAAATTAATATTGTTAAAATGTCCGTACTACCCAAAGTACTCTACATATTTAATGCAATCCCTATCAAAATACTCATCACATTTTTCAAAGAACTAGAACAAATAATCCTAATAGTCACCCTGAATTGCCAAAACAGTCTTGAGAAGAAAGAACAAAGCTGTAAGTATAACCCTCCCAGACTTCAGACTATACTGCAAAGCTGCAAGAATCAAAACAGCATGGTACTGGAAGAAAAACAGACACATAGGTCAGTGGAACAAAATGGAGAGCCCAGAAATAAACCCATACACCTATGGTCAATTAAACTACAGCAAAGGAGGCAAGAATATACAATGGTGAAAAGACAGTTTCTTCAACAAGTGGTTCTGGGAAAACTGAACAGCTACATGTAAAAGAATGAAATTAGAACATTTTCCATACCGTATACAAAAATAAGCTCAAAATGGATTAAAGACCTAGATATAAGGCAGGAAACCATAAAACACCCAGAATAAAACATAGGCAGAACACTCTGACATAAATTGTAGCAATATTTTTTTGTATCTGTCTCCTAAGACAAAGGAAACAAAAGCAAAAATGAATGGAACCTAATTAAACTTAAAAACATTCTGCACAGCAAAGGAAGCTATTGATGAAACAAAAAGACAATGTCCTGAATGAGAGAAAATATTTGCACATGATATGAGTGATTAATATCAAAAATAAACACCTCATACAACTCAATATCAAAAAACAAAAAACCCTATTTAAAAATGGGCAAAAGGCCAGAATAGACTCTTTTCATTGAAGATACACAGATGGCCATAAGCATATGAAGAAATGCTCAACATTGCTAATCATCACAAAATGCAAATCAAAACCAGAATGAGATATCAATTTACTCCTATCAAAATGGTTATGATTAAAAAACCTGAAAATAAAAGATGTTGATGAGGATATGATAGGAATGTAAATTGGCACAGCCACTATGGAAAGCAGAAGAGAGGTTCCTTCAAAAACTAAAAATAGATGTACCATATGATCCAGCAATTCCACGGCCAGATACATACCTGAAGAAAATGAAAACACTGATTCAAAAAGATACATGCACCCCAGTGTTTGTAGCACCATTATTTACAATAGCTAAGATATGGAAGCAACCTAAATATCCATCAAAAGATGAAAGGGTGAAGAATATGTGGCACACACACACACACACACAATGGACTATTAGCCATAAAAAAGAATGAAATTCTGCTATTTTCAACAATGTGGATGGACCTAGAGGGTATTATGCTTAGTGAAATAAGTCAGACATAGAAAGACAAATATTCTGTTTATCACATGTGGAATCTAAAAAATAAAACAATCAAATGTATATACCAAAACACAAGTAGACTCACAGATATAGAAAACAAACTAGTGTTTACCATGGGGAATAGGAAGGGGGGAGGGGCATTATAGGGGTATGGGATTAAGAGATTCAAAGTACTATGTATAAAATAAATAAGCAGGGCTTCCCTGGTGGCTCAGTGGTTGAGAGTCTGCCTGCCGATGCAGGGTACACGGGTTCGTGCCCTGGTCTGGGAAGGTCCCACATGCCACGGAGCAGCTGGGCCCATGAGCCATGGCTGCTGAGCCTGCACGTCCAGAGCCTGTGCTCCGCAACGGGAGAGGCCACAACAGTGAGAGGCCTGCGTAAAGCTCAGCTCGGTGCTTTGTGACCGCCTGGAGGGGTGGGATAGGGAGGGTGGGAGGGAGGGAGACGCAAGCAGGAAGAGATATGGGAACATATGTATATATATAACTGATCATTTTGTTGTGAAGCTGAAACTAACGTACCATTGTAAAGCAATTATACTCCAATAAAGATGTGTTAAAAAAACACACACAAACCAAAACAAAAATAAATAAATAAGCAACAAGGGTATACTGTACAGCACAAGGAAATATAGTCATTATTTTGTAAAAATTTTAAATGGAGTATGATCTATAAAATTTTTGAATCACTATGTTGTATACCTGAGACTAATATAATATTGTAAATCAACTATACTTCAGTTTTAAAAATAAATGAATGAAGGGCAAAATAAATTCATGGAAATTATACTCACTGACATTAGTAGTACCTTACTTTGAGGAAAGTGGGAGAGTTAAAGAATGTTAATGACATTTAGCTATTTATTTCTTTAAAAATAATGTATCTGTAGCAACTATAACAAAATATCCATTTTTTGTTAAACATGGGTGGTGAATCCTGATACATACTATAAAACTGTCTGTACTTTTACTAGTTTTGAACTCTTTATAATTTCTCTTGTTAAAATATAAAAACCAATGCATTGAATTCATGAGTTTCTTTTTAAAAAGCTATAATAAAATACTAGGGAAAAGAGATAGATTAGAACAGAAGCAAAAGAATTAGAAAAAAACATTTTTCACTACTCAAACAGTAAAATCATTCAATAAAGCTAAGGTCATCTTTTTTTAAAAAATGCAAATAAAGTTTTTTAAAACTTAAGAAAACAAAGGAAAGATAAACTAATGGTAGCTATATAAAGGGAACATAATACTAAAATGATAGAGGAAGGTTATTGTAATAAAAACACCTACCACAAAAATAAAAGGGCAGAGCATATGAATAGTTAACAAAGAAGAAAATAAGTATTCTGTAATGTTAGCTCAATGATGGAGCAAGAATTATATGAATAAACTCTAAAATGAATTCAATAAAAAATTGAAAAATGTATACCAAGCCATTAAATATTATATAGTCATTAAAAGTGTTATAATGTTTAAGGACTGTTTTTTAATTAAAGGGAAATACTTATAATAATATTAAAAAATAAAATCAGCAAATACAGCATGATCTAAGTATTTAAGATAATTGTATACAAAAAAATTAAGAAGCAAATATGCCTAAGTGCTGACTAGATTTACCTGCAGTTGATAGGATCATGAGTACTATTTCCCTTCTGCTTCTTTATAAATTTTTGTTAGTTCCTGGTACAGAGCATAGTGATTCAATATTTCTATACATTTCAAAGTAGTCAGCATGATAAGTCTAATTGTCATCTGTCACCAATAAAGATATTACATAAATATTGACTGTATCCCCATAATGTACAATTCATATCTGTGAATTATTTATTTTTTAACTGAAAGTTTGTACCTCTTAATCTCCCTCACTTATTTCTCTCCTGCTCCAATCCCCTGCCTCTCCAGCAACCACATGTTTATCCTCTGTTTCTATAACTCTTTCTGTTTTGTAATTTTTTTCATTTGTTTTGTTTTTAGATTCCACCTAAAAGTGAAACCATACAATATTTCTATTTCTTTGCCTGACTTGTTTCACTTACCATAATACCCTCTACGTCCATCCCTCTTGTCCCTAGTAGTGAGATTTCATTCCCTTTTATGTCTGAGTAATACTACATGGTATACGTATACCATATCTTCTTTATCCATTCATCTATTGATAGGCATTTAGGTTGCTTCCATATCTTGGCTATGGTAAATAATGCCACAGTGAACATAGGGGTGCATATATCTTTTTGAATTAGTATTTTTATTTTTTTCAGATAAATACCCAGGAGTTGAATTGCTGGATTGTATAATAGTTCTATTTTTAATTTCTTGAGGAACCTCCATACTGTTTTCCATAGTGGCTGCACCAATTTACATTCCCACCAAAAGAGCACAACAATTCCCTTTGTTCCAAGTCCTTGAAAGCACTTGTTATTTGTTGTCCTTGTGATAATAGCCATTCTGACAGATGTGAGGTGATATCTCATTGTGGTTTTGATTTTCATTTCCCTGATAATTAGTGATAGAATCTTTTCATGTGCCTGTTAGCTATATGTGTGTCTTTTTTTTAAAGTTGTCTATTCAGATCCTTTATCCATTTTTTAATTGGGTTGTTTGGTTTTTCATGTTGAGTTTATTGGTTCTTTATATATTTTGGATATTAACTCCTTGTCAGATACATCATTTGCAAATATCTTTTCCCATTCAGTAGGCAGCCTTTTTGTTTTGTTGATAGTTTCCTTTGTTGTGCAAAAGCATTTTCATTTTATGTAGTCCCATTTGTTTATTTCTGTCTGTTTCCCTTGGCTGAGGAGAGATATCCAAAAAAAAAGTTGCTGAGACCAATGTCAAAGAGCATATTGCCTGTTTCCTTTTAGAAGTTATATGGTTTCAGGTCTTACATTTAAGTCATTAATCCATTTTGATTTTATTATTGTATATTGTGTGAAAAAACAGTCCACTTTCATTCTTTTGCACATAGCTGTCCAGTTTTCCAGAAAGCCTGCCAGGTAGACTATTCTTGGTTGTAGGTTTTTCTCTTTCATCACTTTAAATAGGTAGTGCCACTCCCTCTGGCCTGCAGTGTATCTGATAAAAAGTCAGCTGATAGCCTTATAGGAAATTCCTTTGTATGTAACTTGTGCTTTCCTCTTTCTGCTTTTTATGTTCTCTCTTTATCTTTGATTTTTGCATTTTAATTACAATGTGTCTTTGTGTGGGCCTCTTTGGGTTGATCCGCTTTGGGAATCTGTGCTTCCTGTGCCTGGATGTCTGTTTCCTTTTCCAGGTTAGTGAAGTTTTCAGCTCTTACATCTCAAAATATGTTCTCTACCCCTTCCCCTCTTTTCTCCTTCTGAAACCCCAATAATGAGAATCTAGTATGCTTGATGTTGTTCTAGAGGTCTCTTAAACTGTCTTTATTTTTTTTAATTCTTTTTTCTTTTTTCTGTTCAATGAGTGATTTCCACTATTCTGTCTCCAAGTTTGTTGCTTTCTCTGTATCATCTAATCTGCTGTTGAGTCCTTCTAGTGTAGTTTTTTTCTTTCAATTATTGCATTATTCAGCTCTGTTTGGCTCTTTATATTTTTTGACTCTGTTAAAAAACTTCTAACTTCTCACTCTGTTCATCCATTCTTCTCCCTAGTTCTTTGAGCATCTTTATGATCATTACCTTATGTACTTTATCAGGTAGATTGCTTATCTCCACTTCACTTAGTTCTCCTCTGGGGTTTTATCTAATTCGTTCATTTGGAACATATTCCTCTGTCACTTCATTTTGTGTAATTCACTATTTTTATTTCTACGTATTAGAAATAAATAAGGGAGTCATGGTCTTGGTGCTGGCCCACTGTTGGGTGGGGCTGAATCACATGGCAGCTGGCTACAGAGTGCTGGGGGGTGGATCCTGGGGCTAGTGCTGACCCACTGGTGTGCACTGAGTTGGCTTGCTCTGGGGCCAGGGTCCTGGAGCTAGTGTTGGCCTGCTGGTGGGAGGACCATGGCCCATGGTTGTCCCAGGGTTAGTGTTGGCCCACTGCTGGGTGGGGCTGGATCTGAGAGCAGCTGGCTGAGGTGTCCAAGGTGTCCTGGAGCTGGTGTAGCCCTGCTGTTAAGCAGGCCTAGGGCTCAGGGTGTCCCAGGGTGATGCCAGCTTAATGGTGGGTGGTTTGGTTTTTGACACAGCTGGCTGCAGGGCAGTGGTGATTCCCCAGGGCTGGTGTTGGCCTGCTGTTATGTGGGACTTGGGCTGTGGTGTTCCAGGTCTGGTATCTTCCCACTAGAGGGTGAGGCCAGGAACTGGGACAAGTGCCTGTCTCCTGGTGAGTGGGGCTGGGTCCATCACCTGGGTGTGGGGCACCAGGGCTAGTGTGGGCCCGCTGGTGGATGGGGCCAGGTTCTGGTCCCTCTGGTGGTGGGGCTGGGTCCTGGGGTGGCTAGAGGCTCAGGTGGTCCTATGGTAGCCAGCTTGCTGGAGGGTGGATCTTTGTCCTCACCAACCTAGCTGCTTAGACTGTGTGTCCCAGGACTGGTGCTGACCAGCTGGTGAGCAGGGCAGGGTCCCAGAACTAATAAGCTAGAGAGAGGATTCCAGAGTGGTGTTTGTCACCAGGGTCCTCACGGTGGGATGATCTCCCAATAATGGCTGCCAGCAGCTATGATTCCACGGTATGTTTCAGTTGCCTCCTGCATCTCTGAGAGGCTTTCTGAGATCATCAAGTGGGTCTGACCCAGGATTCTTTCAAATTACTGCTTATGCTCTGGATCCTGGAGCTCGTGAGACTTTTGTGTGTGTTCTTTGTGGAGACTCTGTTTCCTATAGCTTTCTGGCTCTCCCAAAAGTAAGCCCCACTGACCTTGAAGGCCTAACCTTCTGGGGGCTTGTCTTCCCAGTGTAGGACCCCCAGGCTGGGGAGCCCGATATGAGCCTTGGATCCCTCACTCCTTGAGGAGAACCTCTGCAGTCTGCAGAACCTCCAATTTGTGGGTCACCTACCCCAGGGTTATGGGTCTTTACTGTATTGCATCCCTATCCCTCTTGCCCATCTCCTTGTGATTCCTTCTTTATATTTTCAGTTGTAGATGTTCTTTATGTTAGTGTTCAGGTAATTCTCATTGACAGTTGCTCTATAAATACTTGTAATTTTGGTGTTCTCATGGGAGGTTATGAGCTCTGGCTCTTCCTTTTCTGCCATCTTTACCCCTCCCCCGTGAATCTTTTTTTTCATTAATCTTACTTTTTTAATCTGCAGATTTGTGTTTTTCTTCACTTTTTGGAAATTGTAACGCTGTACTTATTTAACACTTTGCTCACCTCTGACTTTCTTTTCTGTCCTTTTTGAATGTGTGGTGGTTTGGATTCCAAGATTAAGTCTCAGTTTATTTTATGTTTTCTTGCATAGTTGTGTATTTGCATTATTTGTTCATTTACTCAACACATATTTATTTGTTTATTATTAAGTATAGTTGTATGCTATTATATAAATTACAGGTGTACGATATAGTGATTCACAATTTTTAAAGGGTTATAATCCATTTATAGTTATTATAAAATATTTGCTATATTCCCTGTGCTGTACAATATATCCTTGTAACTTATTTTATACCTAATAGTTTGTACCTTTTTATCACCTACTCCTATATTGCCCCTCCCACTTTCCCTTTTGCCACAGGTAACCACTAGTTTTCAACACATTTATTGAATACCTTCAGTTTTAAGGCCTTGTTTTAGGAACTGGGAACATGGAGATAAATAAAACAGATAAAAATCCCTATCCTTGTGAAAATGACATTCTAACATTCTTACATTATGTATTATGAGTGTTTTCTATGAATTCATCTTCTTATTCAGTTTATTTTGTCAATCACTGTTTATTTTCTGTAACTTTTTCTTATTCCCTGATACTCCTTTTTCATTACATCCTATTCTTTTTTATGACTAAAGTATGTGCTAGAATCCTCTATCTCCTTATTAATCTGTTTTCCCTTTATAGTTATTCTTTTTATTCCTGTCTTTTTATCTCTCATTGATTATTTTCCACATCTCCATTAATCTTGATTGTCTGTTCATAATATTAATAAAGTTATAGCATTATTATTCTAGAAAATGGTTATGAATTTCCTCCCCTGCTGTTGTGTGGATAGAGTAAGGTCCCTGGTAGGCTTCTACTTTGGAAGGTCACCTTAAGGGTGCATTTGCCTGGAGCACAATTTGGAACTCAGTACTTTCAGAATTGCAGAGTGAGGAGGGATTTTCTCTGGAAGCATACCAATATCTATATTAGAAGCCATTAAAGAAGAATCCTCAGATTTTCCATCTGAAGATAAAAGTCAGTCTACCAGGTGGTCTAGTAATAGGGGTATGGGAATGGTGGGAGGAAAGGTGTGGAAACTGACATATAACTGTCATTCAGAAAGACTTCCATTAATGACTACATTTTGTTCCTCTTCTCAATCTTGGAACCATGCTCATAACTAGGATTCTGCTTGAAATAGTTGCTGTCACCTCTGCCATGGGCTCTGGCTTCATTGCTCAGATTTGCCTGTAAACCAACTTGAATTCACTCTTCCTCCACAAATGTATTAACATTACTTCAATGATTATTTCCTCCCAATCTCCTTGCTGTTATAAGCCACTTTTCTTGGGTTTTGTATTTCTATAAAGTGTTTTCAAGAGGGTCACAGAAGGATGGAGAGGCGTATTTGTGCATTTTAAATCTAATCCCCAGCTTCTGTATGTATGTATTATGCGCAGTATACTAGAGGTTAAAGCAATAAATAATGTGAGTGTATTTATTATAGTTCATTGTGAAGGCAAACATATACAGGACTCTGATGCAAAGAATAGTATGAAAATGTAAAATATAAAACATTAAGGTAATGAAATAAATCAAATATGAATTATAAACAGTAAAACATGGAGGTGACAATCTGGGTTTTTAACTTTCATTTTTTAAGATAGGCTATGCATGTCTTTCCAGAGTATGTGTTCCAGCAGTGTATTGAGGTGGTTGCCGACTACCACACATTGATCATGCAGCTACTCAAATCCCTTGTTAAGTCATCCATAAACAGATGTCACTGGACACATGGGCCACAGGTAAACAGAGACTAATCCCTGGGCCAGGGAGTTTTTGTCATCTATTCTATTTCCATTTTTTTTCTCATTTGCCAGTTAGCTTTTTGAAGGGGATAAATTAGTGAAAGTTGTGCCAGCTTAGGAATATTTGTGTTTCATTTCTCTTGGTGCTGCCAAAATCCCAAATCCCAAGGTCTTTATATTGACCTTGAGATGTTACTCATAAAATACAACACTTCGTGCATCAGTATATTAAGTGCCTTTAGAATGATGAATATGTACCACTTAATAATTAGGCAGTTCAGATGGCAAAAGTTTTTCATTTAAACATAGTTAATTGGGTAAGATTGATGAGAAGGTTTCTAAACTTCCATCCAAGGATAGATCTCAGACCAAAACAACACATACATATACACATAATAAATAATAAATTGTTGGATCTCACATTTAAACACACACACAATAAATGGAATTCAGAATAACATCATTCGTTAATGGGAATTTTTGTTTCAACAATCTCACAGAAACTATGCATTAAAAAAACTCAGTTCCACAGTCAGCATTAGTTATTTATATAAATGTTCTGACCAGATCCTCTATTGAGATTTGTAGTCGTCTATTCAAAATTCCTCATGAAAAATAGATGTAGAATGGCTTTGTGAATCTTGTTAATTTTTCTGGCCTTTGACTGCTCCCCAGCTGTCCCTACTAAATGAGGATCTGTAGTGACCACTGAGTACCATAGCAAGAATAATTTCACACGTATTATTTCTTTGATCATCTAAATGTTTTAAACACTGACTAAATTTTGAATTTTTATTCCGTTGATTTTAAATATTTATCATTTTAACTCAGGTAAGCTCTGGTGGTATTACAGGGTAAGAAGAACAAAAGCAACAAAGAATAAAACTTTCAGTGCTAATTTTTTTTAATTAATTTATTTATTTATTTATTTATTTTTGGTTGTGCTGGGTCTTCATTACTGTGCACAGGCTTTCTCCAATTGCAGCAAGTGGGGGCTACTCTTCTTTGCGGTGCACAGGCTTCTCATTGCAGTGGCTTCTCTTTGTTGCGGAGCATGGGTTCTAGGTACGTGGGCTTCAGTAGTTGTGGCATGCGGGCTCAGTAGTTGTGGCTTGCGGGCTCTAGAGCACAGGCTCAGTAGTTGTGGCGCACGGGCTTAGTTGCTCTGCCGCATGTAGAATCTTACCAGACCAGAGCTCGAACCTGTGTCCCGTGCATTAGCAGGAGGATTCTTAACCACTGTGCCACCATGGAAGTCCCTCCAGTACTAATTTTTAATAAGCAAAGTAGGAGTAAAAATTCTGTTAATTAAATTTCAAGGGAAGACATCGATTTTTATCCAGCATTGTCAATTCTCTATTAAAATATGTAGAATTATATAGTAATAGATTAATAAAATATTACTAATATTTTATTTATAGCGCTCTGTAGTTTACAAAAGGACTTAATATTATCATCACTTTGTAAGCTTTATTTTGTTTTTACAAACCTTTGTGAGGATTCAGTTAACTTTATAGCTAATCATCAGACACGAAATTTACTTAAATTGTGGGCGAACATGGCCATTTGAGAATCAAGTGTCAAGTGTCTTTCTAAAAGGTGACGCATGGAGGCCTTATTAGACTCACATACCCCTTTCATTTAAATGATATAATCTCTAAAATAGTCTAGCAAATCCATATTTTCTGAACACCATTAATTTTACCAATAACATCAATTTCTTTTTAAAACTTAATTTACTTATTTTTATTTTTTGGCTGCATTGCGTCTTCACTACTCCATGCAGGCTTTCTCTAGTTGCAGCGAGTGGCGGCTACTCTTCATTGTGGTGCGCAGGCTTCTCATTGCAGTGGCTTCTCTTGTTGTGGAGTACAGGCTCTAGACATGCAGGCTTCAATAGTTGTGGCTCACGGGCTCGAGAGCGCAGGCTCAGTAGTTGTGGCCTGCGGGCTTAGTTGCTCCACAGCATGTGGGATCTTCCCAGACCAGGTATCAATATGTGTCCCCTGCGTTGGCAGGTGGATTCTTAACCTCTGTGCCACCAGGGAAGTCCCAACATCAATTTCTATATATTTTTTTCCTACAGTCAATTTACTTATTTCTTCATTAACTTTACATCATTATTGGAGTATAATTGTTTTAAATGTTGTGTTAGTCTCTGCTGTATAACAAAGTGAATCAGCCATACGCATATATATGTCCCCATATCCCCTCCCTCTTGAGCTTCCCTCCACCCTCCCTATCCCACCCCTATAGGTCATCACAAAGCATGGAGTTGATCTTCCTGTGCTATGCAGTAGCTTCCCACCAGCTATCTGTTTTATATATGGTAGTGTATATATGTCAGTGCTATTCTCTCACTTCGTCTCAGCTTACTCTTCCCCCTCCCCATGTCCTCAAGTCCATTCTCTGCATCTTTATTCCTGTCCTACCCCTAGGTTCATGAGAACCATTTTTTCTTTTTTAGATTCCATATATATGTGTTAGCACAAGGTATTTGTTTCTGTCTTTCTGACTTACTACACTCTATATGACAGATTCTATGTCCATCCCCCTCACTATAAAAAGCTCAATTTTGTTTCTTTTTAATGCTGAGTAATATTCCATTGTATATATGTGCCACATCTTCTTTATCCATTCACCTGTCAGTGGACACTTAGGTTGCTTCCATGTCCTGGCTATTGTAAATAGAGCTGCAATGAACATTGTGGTACATGACTCTTTTTGAATTATGGTTTTCTCAGGGTATATGCCCAGTAGTGGGATTGCTGGGTCATATGGTAATTCTAATTTTAGTTTTTTAAGGAACCTCCATACTGTTCTCCATAGTGGCTGTTTCAATTTACATTCCCACCAACTGTACAGGAGGGTTCCCTTTTCTCCACACTCTCTCCAGCATTTATTGTTTGTAGATTTTTTGATGATGGCCATTCTGACTGGTGTGAGGTGATACCTAATTGTGGTTTTGATTTCCATTTCTCTAACGATTAGTGACGTTGAGAATCCTTTCATATGTTTGTTGGCAATCTGTATATCTTGTTTGGATAAATGTCTGTTTAGGTCTTCCACCCACTTTTGGATTGGGTTGGTTTATTTTTTTATATTGAGCTCTATGAGCTGCTTGTGTATTTTGGAGATTAATCCTTTGTCAGTTGCTTCATTTGCAAATAGTTTCTCCCATTCTGAGGGCTGTCTTTTAGTCTTGTTTATGGTTTTCTTTGCTGCACAAAAGCTTTTAAGTTTCATTAGGTCCCATTTGTTTATTTTTGGTATTATTTCCATTACTCTAGGAGGTGGGTCAAAAAGGATCTTGCTGTGATTGATGTCACAGAGTGTTTTTCCTATGTTTTCCTCTAAGAGTTTGATAGTGTCTGGCCTTACATTTAGGTCTTTAATCCATTTTGAGTTTATTTTTGTGTATGGTGTTAGGGAGTGTTCTATTTTCATTCTTTTACGTATAGCTGTCCTGTTTTGCCAGCACCACTTGTTGAAGTGGCTGTCTTTTCTCCATTGTATATTCTTGCCTCCTTTATCAAAGAAAAGGTGACCATATGTGCGTGGGTTTATCTCTGGGCTTTCTATCCTGATTCATTGATCTGTATTTCTGTTTTTGTGCCATTACCACACTGTCTTGATTACTGTAGCTTTGTAGTATAGTCTGAAGTCAGGGAGCCTGATTCCTCCAGCTCTGTTTTTCTTTTCTTTCTCAAGATTGCTTTGGCTATTCGGGGTCTTTTGTGTTTCCATACAAATTGTAAAATTTTTTGTTCTAGTTCTGTGAAAAATGCCATTTGTAATTTGATAAGGATTGCATTGAATCCGTATATTGCTTTGCATAGTATGGTCATTTTCACAGTGTTCATTCTTCCAATCCAAGAACATAGTATATCTCTTCATCTGTTTGTATCATCTTTAATTTCTTTCATCAGTGTCTTATAGTTTTCTGCATGCAGGTCTTTTGTCTCCTTAGGTAGGTTTATTCCTAGGTATTTTATTCTTTTTGTTGCAGCGGTAAAAGGGAGTGTTTCCTTAATTTCTGTTTCAGATTTTTTGTTGTTAGTGTATAGGAATGCAACAGATTTCTGTGTATTAATTTTGTATCATGCTAGTTTACCAAATTCATTGGTTAGCTCTGATACTTTTCTGGTAGCATCTTTAGGGTTCTCAGTGTATAGTATCATGTCATCTGTAAACAGTGTCAGTTTTAATTCTTCTTTTCCTATTTAGATTCCTTCTATTTCTTTTTTATCTCTGATTGCTGTGGCTAAAACTTCCAAAACTATGTAGAATAATAGTGCTGAGAGTGGGCAACCTTGTCTTTTTCCTGATCATAGAGGAAATGGTTTCAGTTTTTAACCATTGAGAATGATGGTGGCTGTGAGTTTGTCATATATGGCCTTCGTTATGTTAAGGTAGGTTCCCTTATGCCCACTTTCTCTTGAGTTTTTTTCATAAATGGGTGTTGAATATTGTTGAAAGCTTTTTCTACATCTGTTGAGATGATCATATGGTTTTTCTCTTTCAGTCTGTTAATATGGTGTATCTCATTGATTGATTTGCATATGTTGAAGAATCCTTGCATTCCTGGGTTAAACCCCACTTGATCATGGTATATGATCCTTTTAATGTGCTGTTGTATTCTGTTTGCTAGTATTTTGTTGAGGATTTTTGCATCTATGTTCATCAGTGAGATTGGCCGGTAGTTTTCTTTTTTTGTGACACCTTTCTCTGGTTATGGTATCAGAGTGATGGTGGCCTCATAGAATGAGTTTGGGAGTGTTCCTTCCTCTGCTATATTTTGGAAGAGTTTGAGAAGGATAGGTATTAGTTCTTCTCTAATTGTTTGATAGAATTCACCTGTGAAGCCATATGGTCCTGGACTTTCGTTTGGTGGAAGATTTTTAATCACATTTTCAATTTCAGTGCTTGTGATTGATCTGTTCATATTTTCTGTTTTTTCCTTATTCAGTCTGGGACGGTTGTACTTTTCTAAGAATTTGTGCATTTCTTCCAGGTTGTCCATTTTATTGGCATATAGTTGCTTGTAGTAATCTCTCATGATGCCTTGTATTTCTACATTTTTAATTCTGTTGATTTCAGTCTTCTTTTTTCCTTAATGAGTCTGGCTATTGGTTTATCAATTTTGTTTATCTTCTCAAAGAACCAGCTTTTAGTTTTATTGAACTTTGCTGTTGTTTCCTTCATTTCTTTTTCTTTTATTTTTGATCTGATCTTTATGATTTCTTTCCTTCTGCTAACTTTGAGGTATTTTTTCCTTCATTCTCTAATTGCTTTATGTGTAAGGTTAGGTTGTTTATTTGAGATTTATCTTGTTTCTTGAGGTAGGATTGTATTGCTATAAACTTAACTCTTAGAACAGATTTTGCTGCGTCCCATAAGTTTTGAGTTGTTGTGTTTTCATTGTCATTTGCTTCTAGGTGTTTTTGGATTTCCTTTTGATTTCTTCAGTAATCACTTGGCTATTTAGTAGTATATTGTTTAGCCTCCACGTGTTTGTATTTTTTACAGATTTTTTCTTGTAATTGTTATCTAGTCTCTTAGTGTTGTGGTAGGAAAAGATACTTGATAGAATTTCAGTTTTCTTAAATTTACTGAGGCTTGATTTGTGACCCAAGATATGATCTATCCCAGAGAATGTTCCATGAGCAGTTGAGAAGAAAGTGTATTCTGTTGTTTTTGGATGGAATGTCCTATAAATATTAAATGAGTCTGTCTTGTTTAATGTGTCATTTAAAGCTTGTGTTTCCGTATTTATTTTCATTTCGGATGAGCTGTCCATTGGTGAAAGTGGGGTGGTAAAGTCCCCTACTATTATCATGTTACCGACAATTTCCTCTTTTATGGCTGTTAGCATTTACCTTATGTACTGAGGTGCTCCTATGTTGGGTGCATGAATATTTACAATTGTTATATCTTCTTCTTGGATTGATCACTTGATCATTATGTAGTGTTCTTCTTTGTCTCTTGTAATAGTCTTTATTTTAAAGTCTATTTTGTCTGATATGAGTATTGCTACTCCAGCTTTCTTTTATTTTCCATTTGCATGAATATCTTTTTCCATCCCCTCACTTTCAGTCTGTACGTTTCCCTAGGTCTGAAGTGGGTCTCTTGTAGAGAGCATACATATGGGTCTTTTTCTTGTACCCATTCAGCCAGTCTGTGTCTTTTGATTGGAGCATTTTATCCATTTACATTCAAGGTTAATATCGATATGTATGTTCCTATTACCATTTTCTTATTTGTTTTGGGTTTGTTTTTGTAGGTCTTTTCCTTCCTTGTGTTTCCAATCTAGATATGTTCCTTTAGCATTTGTTACGAAGCTGGTTTGGTGGTGCTGAATTCTCTTAGCTTTTGCTTGTCTGTAAAGGTTTTAATTTCTCCATCGAATCTGAATGAGATGCTTCCTGGGTAGAGTCATCTTGGTTGTAGTTTTTTCTCCTTCATCACTTTAAATATGTCCTGCCACTCCCTTCTGGCTTGCAGTTTCTTCTGAAAGATCAGCTGTTAAACTTATGGGCTTTCCCTTGTATGGTATTTGTTGTTTTTCCCTTGCTGCTTTTAATATTTTTTCTTTATATTTAATTTTTGATAGTTTGATTAATATGTGTATTGACATGTGTCTCCTTAGGTTTATCCTGTGTGGGACTCTCTGTGCTTCCTGGACTTGATTGCCTATTTCCTTTCCCATATTTGGGAAGTTTTCAACTCTAATCCCTTCAAGTATATTCTCAGACCCTTTGTTTCTCTCTTCTACTTCTTCTACCCCTATAATTTCGAATGTTGGTGCATTTAATGTTGTCCCTGAGGTCTCTGAGAGTTTCCTCAATTCTTTTCATTGTTTTTTCTTTATTCTGCTCTGTGGCAGTTATTTCCACTATTTTATCTTCCAGGTCACTTATCCATTCTTCTACCTGAGTTATTCTGTAATTGGTTCCTTCTAGAGTATTTTCAATTTCCTTTATTGTGTTATTCATTATTGTTTGTTTGCTCTTTAGCTCTTCTACATCCTTGTTAAACGTTCTTTGTATTTTTCTCCATTCTGTTTCTGAGATTTTGTATCATCTTTACTATCATTACTCTGAATTCTTCTTCAGGTAGATGGCCTATTTCCTCTTCATTTGTTTGGTTTGGTGCATTTTTACCTTGCTCCTTCATTTTCTGCATATTTCTCTGTCTTCTCATTTTGTTCAACTTATTGTGTTTGGGGTCTCCTTTTCACAGGCTGCAGGTTACTAGTTCCTCTTATTTCTGATGTTTGCCCCCAGTGAGTGTGGTTGGTTCAGTGGCTTGTGTAGGCTTCCTGATGGAGGGGACTGGTGCCTGTGTTCTGGTGGGTGCAGATGGATATTGTCTCTCTGGTGGGTAGTGTTGCCTCCAGTGGTGTGTTTTGGGGTGTCTGTGAACTTAATATGACTTTAGGCAGCCTCTATGCTAATGGGTGGGGTTGTGTTCCTGTCTTGTTATTTGTTTGGCATGGGGCATCCAGCAATGGATATTGCTGGCCATTGGGTGCAGCTGGATATTAGTGTTGAGATGGAGATTTCTGGGAGAGCTCCTGCCAATTAATATTACATGGATCCAGGAGGTCTCTGGTGATCCAACATCCTGGACTCGGCTCTCTCACCTTGGAGGCTCTGGCCCGCCGTCCAGGAGGAGCACCAAGACCTGCCAGTTGCACGGCTCAGAAGAAAATAAAGAAGAAGAAGAAGAAAAAAGAAAAGACCAAACCCCCAAAACAAATGGTAAAAGCAAAACTAAAGAGACAAAATCACACAAAGGAACATACACACAAACACTCAGAAAAAAAAAAAAAAGGAAAAGAGCAACCAAACCAATAAACAAACCCACAAATAAAAACAATCACTGAAAACTAAACTAAGATAAACATAAAATGAAAAACAAATCAAATGCAGAAAGCAAACCCCAAGTCCACAGTTGCCCCCAGAGTCCACCACCTCAATTTGGGGAACACTCGTTTTCTATTCACATATTCCACAGGTGTTGGGTTTATCAAGCTGATTGTGGGGCTGCACAGAGAGATTTCCCTTTCTCTTCTTTGTTCGCACAGCTCCTGGGGTTCAGCTTTTGTTTTGGCCCCGCCTCTGCATGTAGGCTGCCCTCAGGTGTCTGTTCCCTGCCCAGACAGGAGGGGGTTAAAGCATCGGCTGATTAAGGCTCTCTTGCTCACTCAGGCCAGGGAGAGGGAGGGATACAGTAGTCACAATTAGAATGTGGGGCGTGCCTGCGGTGGGAGAGGCTGGCTTGATGTTGCAACAGACTGAGGCATGGCGTGTGTTTTCTCTGTGAATTTGGCCCTGGATCTTGGGACCCTGGCAGTGGTGTGCTCCACAGGTTCCCAGGAAGGTGTGAGTAGTGACCTGCGTTTTGCACACAGGATACTTGGTGGCAGCAATGGCAGTGGTAGCAGTCTGTACTCACCTCTGGGGTCTGAGTTGATAGACATGGCTTGTGCCCATCTCTGGAGCTCACTTAGGTTGTGCTCTGTCATCTGTGGGTACACTGAGCAGGAAGCCCCCATCCTCATGCACCCTGAGACAGTATTCTCTTGCATCTCTGGCAGGTCCACACTTTCTCCTGTACTCCCTCTGGTAGCTGTGGCACACTAACCCCCTTCAGGCTGTCTTCATGCAGCCAACCCCAGTCCCCTCCCTGGGGTCTGATCTCTGAAGCCCGAGCCTCAGCTCTCAGCTCCTACCTGCCCCAGCGAATGAGCAGACAAGCATCTTAAGTCTGGTGAGTGCTGGTTGGCACCGATCTTCTGTGCAGGGATCCCTCCGCTTTGGCCTCTACACCCCTGTTGCTGGTTCTCCTCTGTGGCTCCAAAGCTCACCCCCCGTCCGTGCTAGTGAGGGGGCTTCCTTAGTGTGTGGAAACTTTTCCTCCTTCACAGCTCCTTCCCAGAGGGGCAGGTCCCATCCCTATTCTTTTGTCTTTTTTTTTTCTTTTGCCCTACCCAGGTACGTGAGGATTTTCTTGCCTTTTTGGAAGTCTGTAGTCTTCTGCCAGGGTTCAGTAGGTGTTCTGTAGGAGTTGTTCCACATGTAGATGTATTTTTGATGTATTTGTGGGGAGGAAGTTGATCTCCACGTTTTACTCCTCTGCCATCTTGAAGGTCTCCTCTCTTTGTAAGCTTTAAATCAAACGCTGAGGTAAGTTTAACTATATCCATTTTAGAGATGAAAAAAGAGAGTTTAAATAACAGTAAGAATCATACCTGAGTTTGAAAAACAAGGAATTGTTTTTACCAATTAACAATCAAATATATTCACTCTGTTATATTAAACGTATCTTTATGTTGCATATCATAACCTGACATAAATACATCTTAAATATTTCTTTTAGTTTCCATGTAAATATCTGATACAACTTTTTAGGTAAACTTTCTCATGCTGTTTTGCATTAGTGAACAGAGGGTAAGCTTTGTATCCTATGTTAAAATGGTTCATGCCATACATATCTAATAGTCATTAGAAGCGCTCGTATGTCATTTATGCCCAGCTCAAGCCATTGCTTGTGGCTTTAGTCCTTTAACTTCGAGATGGGTAATACTAAACAACTCCCTTCCATAACTTTCTCCAAGTTATCTGAGGATGACTTTTCTGGCCCTGTCATCTTGCTTGGACTGTCAAGATAGAGTCCTGTTCAAAAACTGAACCATTTATCAGAGACATAGAAAACCTCTTTTGTGGTAGAAATAGTAATATCTGTTCTTGAATTTTTTCTGCTATGAACACTTTATAGTTTGTAGTATAGGATTCTGGACATTCAATTTAACCCATGTTGGAGATATAGGAACTTTGAGAAAAGTCTTGACCTTTTCTGTAAGTCTTTCTGCAGCCTATCCATATGAAGAAGTGCCCTTTCAGCTCAGTAAGAAAAGTTAACCTTTTCCATTTTAATATTTTAGAAATTTGTCTTTACTTTCTACACACCTTTTACTTAAAATATATTAAGCAGTTAATAGTGTAGAATGTTTATAGTTCACCAGTTGGTAAAGGTCTCATCATTAAATTGTCTTTACATAGTTCATATAAAATCTCCTTGAGAAAACTTGTCTTAGCAGAGATAATCTAAAAGATATGATCACCATTAGTTCATCCAGATTGTTTCCCTTTACAAGCAAGATAAAGTTTACAGTTATGCCATAGCAAAACTTTCCTTTCAAAATTTCCAATTTGATCTCTGAAAACTATATTCAGCTAAAAGAAAATTCTCAAATTCTTTTATGTATGTAGTTTCATACACAACGTTCCTTTTTTTTCTAGCATAGTCTTCTCATGTTTGTAAGATTTGAACCTAGGAATTTGGGTCCAGAAAATTTCTCTGTTGTACTCAAGCAGGCTCTCTCCAAATGGCAACAAAGATAGCAGTGGGCAGCTCCATGGAAACAATGTCTTTTTAGGACTCAAGCTCTCAGAAATAGAGCTAGCCACCTTTACCCTTCCATGCATCCAAAATACTTCCTGAAAAAAACTTTCATTGTCTTTACCTGGGTCATGCCCACTTCTGGACTGAACCTGTGGGAATAGGGTACTCTCATTAAAGCTGTGGTTTCATGATAACATTTGTGATGGAGACACAAACTCAGTGATTTTCAGTCTAACGAGATGAAAGAGAAGCAGCTGTCATAAGGAATAAAGGATTTCTCTTACTAGAAAATGGGGAAATGGGAGGTGAATAGCCAAAAACATTTCTCTACTCTACGCAAACATCCTTTAAGAGGCAAGGAGTATCATCCTCTATATTTAAGTCTTCCCTACTGAAGCATGTAAAGTCGGTCATTTGTTCTCCTGAGATGCCTATGAAATATGTTTAATTAAACATTTATCACAGCATAGTATACTATATTTTGTGCTGCTCTGCCTCCCTCTCTAGATTGTAATTCCTTGAGGACACAAGCCATATCTTAGCTGTTTTTGTAGGCTCAAAGCATTGTAGTGTTTAGGACAAAGTAAATCCTAAAATTGTTCCTTATATTAATAGCATGATAAGCATGAGTTCTTCCGTTTTCTTCTCTTGCACAAGTTCGAAAAGGCACATGCAAGAACCACTTATCTGTGCAAAAAATAAATCTTTACAGAAATGTGATTTAAAAGTAATGGATTTGGCTTTAAACAATAGATGATATGAGAAATATTTCTTTATCTTGTGTAGAATAGCTCCTGATGACACAGTACTGATCAGTACTGATCAATGTCCTTATTAAAAATTTATATGAAAGTGTATTTAAAATCTGACAGAAAAATTATGCTTCACATTCATTGCTAACATGAGACATGCCTCTATCATTTGGTGTATTTTATTCTGCTAAATAATGAGAAATTCAGTAATGTCTGCTATTTTTACTATCAAGAAACAGTAAATAAATAGAATTTAAGCTTAATTGTCTTAGCCTAATTTAAGCTATTTTTCTAGTATAATTGGTTCCTAATCTGGTTCTCAATTTTATCATGTATAAAAATCACCCAGGGAGCTTGTCAAAATACTTGTTTCTTTGTCCCACTCCCTGAGATTCTGATACAATCAGTTATTAATTTGCATATTTTGACATTTGATCGATTTAGAAAGTGGCAAGTAAATATATGCATGTTTCAATTTCTAGGATATTCACTAAAAGTATAGGAACAGAACACATTTCCAAACAGAGGCACAAAGAAGGAATGATAAAGAACATGATTCAACCAATCTAAAAGTTGTCCAGAAAAGAGAGACAAAGAAAACAGACCCCCTTTGAGTGAATGGAAAGAGAGAACTCTTGATATCTGAAAAGTTTCCCCTAGGGTATTGAGCTGAGTATTAATCAGTGCATGCATGTAAGGGAACTAGAGATTGGGGAAAGAATTACTAGAAAGAAATGGAGATAAAAGTGCCTCCAGGGCTTCCCTGGTGGCGCAGTGCTTGGGAGTCCGCCTGCCGATGCAGGGGACAGGGGTTCATGCCCCGGTCTGGGAAGATCCCACATGCCGTGGAGAGGCTAGGCCCGTGAGCCATGGTCGCTGAGCCTGTGCATCTGGAGCCTGTGCTCTGCAATGGAAGAGGCCACAACAGTGAGAGGCCCGTGTACCGCAAA
>NW_006787415.1:1983721-1992912 GCF_000442215.2 Lipotes vexillifer
AAAAAAAAAAAAAAAAAAAAGAAAGGAAAAAAAAAGTGCCTCCATATCAAAATATGAGAAGGGAGAACTTTAACAAATTTTATTAAAGAGAATGGAATCAAAAATTGAAAGCAAAATAATAGCAATTCAAATGCAACCATGTATGAGAATGAGAACAATACCAGACAAATAATTCTAACAAACATAGAAAAATAACTGATAAAATTCAACCCCCATTCATGATAGAAATGTTTAACAAATTAGGCATAGAAATTAGAGTCTTCAGAAACTATTACAATAAACATTATCCTAAATGGGGCAATGTTAGAAACATTCCTTTTAAAGGGAGAAATGAATTAAACAATTTTGTACATTTCTGGCTTCTTTTCCTCAGTGAACAATATGTCTTGAAAATCACCCAATATTATTTGACAGAGCTTTCTCATTCTTTTTTAAAGCTTTATAGTACCTTATTTTATAAATGTACCATAATTCATTCCTATATGTGGGCATTCAGGTTGTTTCTATCTAGTATCTTGCAATTGCAAGTAATACTACAATGCAGGTCTTTTGCATATGTATTTTTCATATTTTTGGAGGTGTAACTTAAAAGTGTAACTTAAAGATAAATTCATAAAACTAAGATTACAAAAAAGGTACATTTAGATTTTTAAAACATTTTGCCAGTTTCCTCTCCATAGCAGCTGAAACATTTTACATTCCCACCAGAAATGTGTGAAAATATTTTTTTCCCCACAGATTTGCCAACAGGATTTGCTGTCAAACTCTAAATTTTTTTCCATCAGACAGGTGAAAAATGGTATCTTGGTGTTTTAAATTTCATTTCTGTTGTTAGAATTGTAAACTATTGTAATGACTTTAATTGAAAAATCACTTCCTAAGTTTAGAGACTATTTTTATTTTTTGTGGATTGTCTGCATATTCTTACTTATTTTTTAAAATGGATTTTTGGTTAGGACTCTTTTTTTTGGTCCTTTATTCTATGGGATTTTTATCCTTTTCTCTTGATTTTTAGCAGTTCTTCATATAGTAGAGATAATATTTATATAAATAAATGTTTTTCCAAATTTGTTGTTTGTCTTTAGATATTTTTGTCATATTTTTTCTTGTCATGCACAGTTTTTAATTTTTTATGGTGTTAGATTTAACGTTTGCTTTACTGAATCTGGATTTAGAATCATAGTTAGGGAGATTTCTTACATCCAGGTTATAATTCAGCTATATTTATTATTCATACTGGTATGATTTTGCTTTTTATATTAAGTCTGATCTATTTGGAATTTGTTTATGTATATCATGCTAGGTAGTGTTCAATTTATTTTAATAAGTAGCTATATAGGAAAGATAAATTAGAAATTAATAAAAATAATTCATTTACAGAGAGTGAAGGGAAACAGGGAGTGAGGGAAAGCAATATATATCTTTTTGAGTACATCTTCTTAAATATCTTTGGAGCTGTGTTAATGCTTTCTGTTTTTTAAAGTATATCAACAGATATGAGGAAAAAATAGAAAAAAAAAATACAAATAGAAACAAATGACCCTATATATCAAAAGCGTAATATAACCACATTTTAAACTAAACTTGGTAAATTTTGTTGGTTCATTATATATGTATATATGTGTCTGACATATATGTGTGTGCAAAAGAATTAACAGAAAAACTTCTGGATCTAATAAGCACTTATAGCAATGCTGTAGGATACACAGTTAATGTACAAAAGTCATTTGCTTTCTTATATGCCAGCAACAAACAAGTGGAACCTGAAATTAAAAACACAGTACTATTTACATTAGCATCCCCCCAAAATGAAGTATTTAGGTGTAAATCTAACAAAATATACAAAAGAGGAAAACTATAAAACTGATGAATAACATGAAAGAAGAACTAAATAAGTGAAGAGATATTCCATGTTCATGGATAGGAAGACTCATTGTTAAGATGTCAGTTTCTCCCTACTTGACATATAGCTTCAATGCAATCTCTGTAAAATCCCAGCAAGTTATTTTGTGGATATTGACAAACTGATTCTGAAGTTTATATGGAGAGGAAAAGATCAGGAATAACCAACACAATATTGAAGAACAGAGTTGGAGGACTGACACTACCCAACTTTAAGACATACTGTAAAGCTACAATAGTCAAGACAATATGGTATTGATTTTTTTTAAAAAAGACAAAAAGATCAATGAAACAGAATAGAGAACCCAGAAATAGACCCACATAAAAATAGTCAACTGAATTTTGACAAAGGAGCAAAGGCAATACCGTGGAGCAAAGATAGTATTTTCAACAAATAGTGATGGAACAACTGGACATCCACATACAAAAAATAATCTAGATGCAGACCTTATACCCTTCACCAAAATTAACTCAAAATGGTTTACAGACCTAAATGTAAAATGCAAAACTATAAAACTCCTAGAAGATAACATAGGAGAAAATTTTGGTGACCTTGGATATGGCATTGACTTTTTATATACAGAACCTGAAGTGCAGTCTATGAAAGAAGTAATTGATAAACTGGACTTCATTAAAGTTAAAAACTTCTGCTCTCTAATAGGCAATGTCAAGGGAACAAGAAGACAAGCCACAGACTGGGAGAAAATATTTTCAAAAGATGTATCTGGTAAAAGACTGTTATCCAAAATATGCAAAAAAAAAAACCCTTTTAAAACTCAACAATAAGAAGATGAACAGTTGACTAAAACTATGTATATACTGATACTAAAATGTAAGCAAATAAATAAATACATAAAGTACAGTGATAAAAGGAAAAGCTCTACATTACTATGTAAAACAAACGATAGAGTTCTTAAAAATCACCATTTTGCAACAATCATTGTAGTAACTGATTCAGGCAAGGATCATCAGTGGCTGTTAAATAATTAGGTGAAAGTCTTTGGGGCAACAGTATACTTAAAAGTCTCAAAATACCTCCCAAAGTTCACTTATAAACTATTAAGGGGAAAGATATTTTTGTAATGGAAAAATCTGGCTGATAATACCTTACAATAGATAAAAGTTAACATAACCAACAATGATTGACATCACATGCCTGCTAATAAGATGCACTGTGAAAGCCACAATACTGCTTATGTAGAATTTCTTTCAAAACTGCATAAACTAAATAAAAACATAAGGAAACTATCAGATAACACAAATTGGAGGACATTGTAAAACAAAATAGAAACTTTATCCTATAAACCTTAAAAATGTCAATATTGTAAAAGGCAAAGAAAGGTAGAGGTAGTATCCTAGATTTTAGAAGGCTAAAGAGATGAAAACCACATTATATGTGTGACCTTGTACTAGATCCTAAATCAAGAAAAATTTTTATAAAGGACAGTACAGTAACAATGGGGAAATTTTGAGTATGTATTAGGTAATAGTATTATTATCAGTACTATTGAATTGCCTCAATTTGATTAATTTATTTTGGTTACTTAAGAGAATATCCTGGTTCTTAGGAGTATCAAGCCAAAGTATTTAAGAGTGAGAAGTCATAGTGTCTGTAACTTATTCTAAAATGGTTTGGCAAAAAAATATTTAAGATTGAAAATTTTACTTACACAGAGGATTTTATTACATTTTTCAAATTTTATGTTTGAATTTGTTCAAAATAAAAGCTTAATAATGGTTTAAAATATTACTAACAAAATGAGGATCCCACTATTGCCATACCTATATACTATTTTTCTTATGGTCTTATCAAGTGCAGTAAGACAGTGTAAAATATCAAAGTGTTAGAATTCAGAAGAAGAATATAAAATTCTCATCATTTGCAGATGATGTAATTGTCTACATTAAATATTATAATAATAATATAGTAATAATATACAGAAAAGTACTATATTTTAGCAGTCTGAGTAGATATTACATTTCTGTATATCAGCAACAATTCAAAAATGTAACTTTTAATAACATCATTTGTAATGGCAACAAAGTCACAAAATACCTAGGATTAAATTTAACAACTATGTGTAAGACCTATATGCATAAAATTATAAAATTTCCCAGAGAGAGACTAAAAGTGCTAAATAAATGGAGATATATGTTCATGGATGGGGAGACTTGTAAAGATAACAGTTTTTCCTAATTTGATCTATAGAGTGAAAGTAATTCCAGTAAAAAACTTATGAGCTCTTTTTTCCCCTTGAACTTGGTAAGGCAATTTTAATACTTATATGGAAAAGTTAAAGAGCCAGTACTAGAAAAAACACTCCTGATGAAGTAAGAGGAGGAGGAAGAGGTGGAGGGAGGACAAGAACAAGAACAAGAGGATGTAGCACAGGGAGATCAACTCAATGCTTTGTGATGACCTAGAGGGGTGGGATAGGGAGGGTGAGAGGGAAGCTCAAGAGGGTGGGAATATGGGGATATATGTATATATACCACTGATTCACTTTGTTGTACAGCAGAAACTAAAACAGCATTGTAAAGCAATTATACTCCAATAAAGATATTTAAAAAAGAAAAAGAACAAGAGGATGGGACAGAAAGAGGAGAAATTTACCCTAATACATATCAGGACTTATGAAGATACAGTAAGTTGACATTTGACAGAGTTGGCATGACTGATCAGTGAGGAATGGAGGAAGTATCCGATTAACAAGGGTTGAGAAAATGGTTTTCTACTTGGAAAGGGGAAATTGCATCCCAAACTCACATGATGCACAAAATCAAATCCAGATGGAATATGAAATTGAAAGTAAAAAAGAATTTTAAAAATTGTTAGAATATATAGTTGAGTATCTTTTCTGAATTTGAGAATAATATTTTAAGCAGGACACTAAAACAATAATTCTAAAAGAAAATGTAATCAATTTAACCATATTAAAGTTAAAATATTCTATTTATGAAAAAATACCATAAATAATGTGTAAAAAGAAACTTCATACTATAATAAGATGTGTTCAGCAAATATAATCAATGAAGGATTAGTATCAGAAATGAATGTAGAAGACACTCAGGCATGCACAACCATTGGCCTTCTGGGAGGTGCTCCCAAGCCTGGCCCAAGTCTGGACGGGGGCTCCCAAGCCACTGGAGAACACCTGGCTCTACTGTCATTACATCCTGCATGCTGGACCAAGCCTTTTGACTTCCACTACCTCAACTATATCCTGAATGTCAAAAAGTGTGTCCGTTTGATATATTTGAGGAAACGGAAACTTGGGGTGACCAAGGCATTCTAGAAGAGAGCACCTATGAAAGACTGGCAGAGGAGATGCTTAATATATTAGCAAAGTGATTTTGATTGTCTCTTGAAGACCTTGCAAGGAAACATTACATGTTTAAGCACTCTTCATTCGTCAAAGGCCTTACTGCAAAAATTACGTGAAGGCTGGCTGACCAACCTCATCATCTTTTTCAAAATGGGACTCATTAAAAGATAACATGAATGGTATCATGCCCTTTTGAAAACATAAACACTTCCGAGCCCTTTATTAATATCAAAGGCAACACGAAATTTTCAAACTGAAATCCATCCCCCATTTGCTCTTTGTGACTGCCAAGGTGTGGCCAGCAGTGAGTGATACAGGACACATGGTGAGGCTTCTTCCATATATGCATGTTTATATACACACACATACAGATAGTCCCCAACTTACAGTGGTTCAACTTAAAATATTTCGACTTTATGATGGTGTGAAAGAAATACACATTTATTAGAAACTGTACTTTGATTTTGGAATTTTGCTCTTTCCTGGGCTAGTGATATGTGGAATGGGGCAGCACCAACGAGCTAAAACTCCCAGTCAGCCACGTGATCACAAGGGTAAAAAACATATTTACAACCATTCTGTACCCACACAACATTGTTTTCCATGCTCAGTTCAATATTTAATAGATTACCTGAGATAGTCAACACTTTATTATGAAATAGACTTTGTGTTAGATGATTTTGCCCAACAGTAGGCTAATTTAGGTGTTCTGAGCACTTTTAAGGTAACCTCGGCTAAGCTATGATGTGCAGTAGCTTATGTGTATTAAATTCATTTTCAACATGATGTTTTCAGGTTATAATGGGTTCATTGGGATGTAACCCATGGTAAGACAAGGAAGATCTTTATATATATATATATATGTGTATGTGTATATATATATATATTTTTTTAAATTTAAGTTTCATTTAGTAACAGCTGTCAAAACAGTGGAGTTTAAGAGTGAAAAAGAATCTCCCAAGACTGTCTTCCAAAGACAAAAAGGAAAAAGTCATATCTATTAGCTGAATGATTGAATAAACAAGGTCATGGAGCCGAGGAAGTGCTCTGTGAACTGAGATGGGCCACATATGTGAAAGAGATTCATATTGGTGAGAAGAACCCTGCTCCAAGACTTGGCTCAGCCCTAAAGTATTTGTCTACCTGTGGCAAGTTTCAAAACTCCCTGGGCCTCTGTTTTTGCATCTGTTAAATGACAGAGTTAAACTGGACAGAATATAGTTGATTTCCACTTCAGATATTCGGTGCTCTCAGGCAGCCTAACAGGCTAGCTTTAGTTCCCTCTGGCTAAATGAGGGAATGACAGTGAATAATTTTTAAACCTATGTGGCAAATATATTGTTGTAGGTATTGCCCTATTGGAAATTTAGTTTTATGCATAATAAAATAATAATCATCCTTTACTGCTCCCTTAATGTGCTAATAATCCTGTTGCACCATATTACAGTACCTCATTTTTATCTTTACTGATCTGCATTTTACATATGAAGAAATCAAAGCTCAGGAACATTAAAACAAGTCAGCCAAAGTTACTTTATCTTCTGGTTTTATTAGATTTACTAGTGGTAAGTCTATATGAATATGTAGCAAAAGCTTTTGCAGTAGATGAACAAAAAACGCATTCCATTATAGAACTAAAATTTTGACAATAGAAAAACAAAAAAATCCTGAATAAGAATTTGCAGTATTTTCTTTCTTAAGAAATAAAAGTTTCTTTGAGTTCAGTGGAAATTTTGAAGTGTGATAGGTCACTACCAATGAAAAAATTAATAAAATCCTATTTGTTTGGGAAAAAAAGGAATATAAAATTCCTACACAAAAAGTCTTTTTAAAATGGACAAAATACATAGCCATTTCGCAGAAGAAACACATGTATAATAAAGACAGAAAAAGGTGTGCAATGTCACTAGCAGTTGGGGAAATGCAAAGAGCAGCCACAATGTGATACCGTTTTGCACTCATTAAAACAGTATTGAGAAGTATGAACAGTAATAAGGTTTGGGGAAGATGTGGATTAACAGTCTTTCATTTAAATTACTAGTAGAGTATAAATTGTTAAAAATTTTTGGAAAGCAAGTTTACCATTTTCTTGTAAAATTCAATATTCACATATTCTCTGACTTAGCAATTCTGCTTTTATGTATATACCCCAAAGAAACTTGCACATGTGTGTTCCATGAGACATGGAGAAGAAAGTTCCGAGCAACATAGTTTGTAAGAGCAAAAATCTAGAGAAAACCCAAATGCCTATCAATATGAGAATTGATAAATGAATGATAGTATATTTACACAATGAAATATTTTGCAATGGCAAAAATGAATTAACTATATGCAGCAAATGGACAAATCTTAGAAATTTTTACACTGTAATGTTTTCTGATATATTTCATCCTTTAGCACAAGGAATACAGTGAAATTAAGGTTACTTAATGTTTTAGACATCTGGAGTTTTTATATATATGTTCTTTTAGTTGACATAAAATGACATATTATGGTTGGTTATTGTGCCTTTGTCAGGTTGGTAAAGCAGAACACAGACTTCTTAGGAAAACAAAAAATACCAAGCAAGTACAACTTAAGCAAAATAAACCATAGCATTCACTTGAGGAGTGACTCTTCATCAGAAAATAGGCATTTTTAAAAGACTGATGTTTTATTACATACCTGTGGTATATTAAATTTTATGTTCCCTTTATGGCATTATTTTAGCAAATACTTGTGAATTAAGATAGCATATCTTTTAAGCAATATTCTTATATGGCTTTATGAAAAAAAATCTAGTCAACCTAGTTATAAATATTTAAGTAATCAGAATACTTTTCAATTTCAATTAGTCCTTTTTTTAATCTTTGTAAATATGAATAGGAAAAATTAAAGTATCTTTTCTTGAAGTAACAGTCTCCTATCACAGTGGTTCTCAAGTTTCAGTGTGCCTCAGAATGAACTGAAGGGCTTGTTAAAACACTGATCACTGGGTCCCAACCCCAGAATTTCTGACTCAGTAGCTCTGGAATGGGACCTGTGAATTTTCAGTTTTAACAAATTCCCAGGTGCTGCTGATGCTTGCTCTGGGGACCAAAGTTTAAGAACCAGTGTCTATTGGGTTTTGGATTCAGATACCACTTGGCTCCTTTCCCAGAGTCAGTGAACTATAGAAGTCATGTGTTGGATTGGAGGTCACGCAGCCTGGGTTCTACCCACTAGGGTACTCAGGCTGTGAGGTCCACAGTTTCATCATCTACACACACTAAAAAAGAAGTTGGGTCCAGGGGTCTCTAAGGACATTTCAGTTCTAAAATTTTATGAGCCTTTCTCTTTCAAGATTAAGTTCCAAAAGTCAGTGAATTTTCTTATTTCTTGATTTTTGCTGATATGCCATGGTCAATACAAGTTCACAGAAATTTTGTCAACATCTATTAAGGCTTGTGAAAATCAATGTCCAGGAGAAAATTCCGTATCAAGAATTCTATTGTTTTTCTGTGAAGTCTTGGTCAAAATAAGTGGTAGATATTTGCAAAAATATACTTAGACATTTGTTAAAGGCCAACTTTAAATTTTTAGGGGTCTAGGCAATACCTTATTATGATGTGGAAGTTCACCCTGTCTAAAACTGTGTCAAGTAACTTTTACTTTGTTTCTGGCAGAAATTTCTCCTGGATGTTGACATAAGTGCTAATGAGCCCATCTTCAAGAAGTTTTCTAGGTCTCGGAGATGAGCAACAGACTTGCAAAGGCAAATGAGATTCTACTTAGCTCTTCCACTGAGCACAATAATGTAGATAACCTGAAGACAGCAGTCTAATGACAACTTTTGTAACCTGGCTTCACCCCATTTTGTGTCTGTTAGTGTAAATGAACATAGAGGCATGGATATCTTCTAAGAGGGATAAAGTCACTCTGGAGGAAAAAATGTGCAATTGAAATAACAAATGTAGATGTTTTTGCAAACAGTTTATATTGCCT
>NW_006787416.1:0-443 GCF_000442215.2 Lipotes vexillifer
TGCTTTAGGTGTAAGGTTAGGTTGTTTATTTGAGATGTTTCTTGTTTCTTGAGGTAGGGCTGTATTGCTATAATCTTCCCTCTTAGAACTCCTTTTGCTGCATCCCATAGGTTTTGGGTCGTTGTGTTTTCATTGTCAGTTGTTTCTAGGTATCTTTTAATTTCCTCTTTGATATCTTCAGTTGTCAATTTGTTATTAACTGTATTTTTATATTAACTGTATATTATTTATATTTATTTATTAAATATTTAAATATTTAATAAATTTAAATAAAATTTAAATAAAAATTATTAAATATTATTTATATTAACTGTATATTAACTGTATATTATTTGTTATTAACTCTATAAACTGTATTTTTTAGTTTTTTTCCTGTTATCGATATCTAGTCTCATAGCATTGTGGTCAGAAAAGATACTTGATACAATTTCAATTTTCTTAAA
>NW_006787417.1:0-3230 GCF_000442215.2 Lipotes vexillifer
AATGCCAGCTGATCAAGGGGTGTCCCCTGTGTTGATTGCATGTACCTGCTTGCCTTACACATGATGGATAATTGTAAAGGGAAACCTCTTTTTTAAATTGTTAAGATTTATACAACACTCTGAGAATCTTAAGAAGGAGCAGGGAAATAATTCTATGTGGACAAATTAAATAAAATATTCTATGGGTATTTAAAACAGAAAAATATAGACTGTATTTGTTAATTTCTATATATTCTCAAATGTAAGTTTTATAGCTTAATAGAAAATTAAACATAGAATATCAAGAAGGGAAATACATGTGATTTTAGTCAATTCTGGGGAATACATGAGAATGAAGATACAATGTTGATATAAAGTGGCAAATTCTTATCCTTTAATGTTTAGTTTCCTCCTACTTAAATATAATGATTTGTTCACATGTTTTTCTTTCCTGATGGGAACTTGAGATTCATTCCTAGCACTAGGGTGACTCTGAAATGTGACGTGCATTGCCTCCAGAGACTCCTGTGGGATTTGACCCAAATTTACCCTCTGTGAGACTTTGCTTGCCATTGCACAATGGCTTAGTCTTTTTCTTTTCTCCATCTGACCTCCTCACTTGTTGACCAGTATTTCCTTGGATTATATCTTAACATGTAACATTCACAAATATCCTATACTCAGGGTCTGCTCCTAAACTATGGAACATGTAGATGTCAGGCTCTTCTTTAGAATGAGCTAATTGGAATAAGGCAGTTAGCCTTGCGAATTACACCCCACTTCTCCCCACTGCTGGAATTTTGGGCTGGTTCTAGGTAGATAATGCAACATTGCATGTAGGTATATAAAACTTCAGTGTGTAATGGTTGAACTCCTAGTTTTCTGCTCTAAAAAGCACACAAAAATGCTAACTCAGATTTTTTAATACTTTCTAATTCTTCCATATCTATGTCTCATATCACATCTCATGTTGAGAAACTACAAATTTACACAACTTTGGTCATAAGCAATCAAATTATAAACAGAAAGGAACTAAATATATCGATGTCTGAAATGTAGTATATATATGAAATTCTTAGGGGTCTTAATCTGTGGACAGATCAAAAGAAAAAGCAAAAAGGAATATATTCTAGATGAGATTAATTGAAACTAAGAAAAATGCCAAGTCTTCATCTATTAGAAACTGGCCTGTCAACAAGTACATCCTTTGGAATTAGAAATGAAAAATCATCTATATCAGAATTAAAATAGTGGTTGGTAGTTTGGCTATTGAAAAAAAGCAGGTGCATTCCATGCTTAAAATACAAGAAGAAAAGCAAAAATGACAAATAATATGCAATAAAAAGGAAAGCAATCAGGAACATGATATAATACATAATTTAGAAAAATGAATACTAAAATGACCAAGAAACCAAAATCAAAATTAATGAGGAGCAATATTATATTAAGTACTATTTGGATACCGCCAGTTTCTCTCTGGGGAGATTTATGTTTTCTGAGTAAAGGTAGCCTTAAAAAAATGAAAGCAGATTCAAATTCGTCCTTTTCCCAGCTGCTGCTTTTTCATGACAGGCTGAAGCAGAAAACACTAAAAATGTCTGTTGGTAACATTTTGAAAAAGCTATAGTCTCTCTCAAAATATAAAGGTAACTTCAGAAGACATTTTCTCGAGTTATATCATGATATTACTGACATATATCATGTACTTTTAAGGTGTACAATGTGATGACTTGATACACGTATAGATTGCGAAGTGACTGACACAGTAAGCAGTTTGATCCTTGCTTAGCAGTTTGATCCTATCACATAACTATCATTTTGTGTGTGTGTGTTAACATTGAAGTTCTACTCTCTTAACAAGTATATAATACAGTGTTGTTAATCATAGTCACCATGCTATACATTAGATCCCCAGAACTTATTCATCTTAGAAGTGGAAGTTCATACATTTTGACCAGCATCTCCCCATCCCACACTGCAACCCCCACCCCGGCCCCAGCCTCTGGCAATCACCATTCTACTCTACTTCGATGAGTTTGGCTTTTTTAGATTCCACAAGTGAATGATTTGAATATTTTCTCATGAACCTGGTAAACTCGTTTATTGTTTCCTATTCTCCATGAATCTCTTCTCCTAGCTTCAGGTCCCACATTAGATATAACCTCTCCTGGGAAGCATTTCCTGACTTCTCAAAACTCCTCTATTACTTTCACATGAGATTGTGATTTCTCATTTAGTTATCTGTATCTCTTAATAAACTATAAGTGCCACCATGGTCTGTGGCTCTAGCGCTGAGCACAGGGTCTGGTACACCGCAGTGTATTTAATGAATCGATGACTTATGTTGCCACATCAGGATGTATAATGCAATTCTGAACACTACAGAGAGAAGTCTTGCCTATTTGGTAAACTCAGTTTGGATTGTCAGTATGGGTTTTGTTGTGGAAGGGAGAACGAAAGAGGCTGGCAGGATCAAGGGTTCATTTGTTTGTTGATGCACCAGCAGAGTGCCCCTCCAAGGTGGCTTGGCAGAGCGAGCCTTTAAATCAGCATACATGTCCATTCCCTGGGTGTCATGTCTGCTCCATCCCCGTGCAAATCAGGAGTATAGGAAGACCCTGATACCTGCATCTCTATAACTTTCCTTTGCTTATAAGTTGATTCTGATTAAGGCTCAAAATGAGATGAGAAAAATGTCTCTTGTGTGTGAGGAATGGATAAGGCCTACTCCCTTAGTAAGGGAGTAAGCTACCTGCTCAGAATGGCACAAAATCTCATCTTTCTTTTATGTTTCATGGGTTTCTTCACCATGCCTCTGTGCCTTTGTGCATTCTGATCCTTTTGCTTAGATTATCTTTACTCCCTTTTGTTACTTGTCATACTCCTCTTCATCCTCCAAGACTTAGTTTACTTGTTTCTTGGAATTTCCCTAAAACCTCCATCAAGTTTGAAACTCTCTTCTGTTTTCCTCTCACTCCTTTATTCACATACCTTACCTTATGGTATTCACTGTATTGTCCGCTTCTGTTAACTACACTGTGAACTTAGTTAAGGCAGGAGAATGTCTTTTACTTTTTTCTTGCTCCATCCGTATAAATAGCTCAATAAAATGTTCATTGATACATGTGTAGATTCAAAATCACCAGTAAGACTAATAAGAAAGGGACTTCCCTGGCTGTCCAGTGGTCAAGACTTTGCCTTCCAATGCAGGGGGTGTGGGTTCGATCCCTGGTCAGGGAGCTAAGATCCCA
>NW_006787418.1:0-575 GCF_000442215.2 Lipotes vexillifer
GTTAGGGTTAGGTCTAGGTTTAGGGTTTGGGAACGGGGACAGTATAGGGTAGAGGTTAGGGTTCCATAACGGTTTAGGGGTAGCGTATGTATTAGGGCACATGTTACTGTTAGCGTACAGGTTAGGATTAGGGCACGGGTTAGGTTAAGGCTTCGGGTAAGGTTTAGGTTTAGGGTTAGGGCTAGGATTAGGGTTAGGTAAAGGGGACGGATTAGGGTACAAGTTATGGTACGTCAACTGTTTAGGGTTAGCATACATGTTAGAGCACAGGTTAGTGTTAGCGTATGGGTTAGGATTAGGGCACGGTTTAGGGTAAGGCTTCGGGTAAGGGTTAGGGTTAGGGTGAGGGAACGGGGACGGTTTAGGATACAGGTTAAAGTACAACAATGGTTTAGGGTTAGCGTACGTGTTATGGCACGCGTTAGTGTTAGCGTACGGGTTACGATTAAGGCATGGGTTATGTTAAGGCTTCGGGTAACGGTTAGTGTTAGGATTCGAATTAGGGTTAGGGTTAGGGTTAGGGTTAGGGAACTGGGACGGTTTAGGGTACATTTTAGGGTACGATAAAGGTTTAG
>NW_006787419.1:0-835 GCF_000442215.2 Lipotes vexillifer
TCAAGTCTCATGGCTTTCTTCTCTTTCTTTTGATTTGCCTGCTTAGAGTAAACAGTGTCTCTGAGAGAGAATACTAGCAGCTTAGTTCTTGGCAATGTGTCCCCAGGTGAGTGGGGACTTGCTCTTTCTCCTGAAATGGTAACTCTGTTTCCGGTGGACAGAAAGGTGTCACCACTTGGACTGAGTGCTCTAAGTGTATCCTGGTGGGAGTCAAGGCTCTGAGCACTAGTTCTGTCGTCTGGCATCTCTGTGAGGATCGTGGAGTAGGACAAGGGCTAACACAGCAACCGTCTCTTTTCCAACATTTACACCGACGTGCTCCAGACTCCATGAAGTCTGTGATGGTAAAGAGGGCACATGAGAGGTTGTATTTCTCTCCCCTCAGCCCTGGACTTGACGGGGCTGTGACTCACTCCATAAGCGAGTCTGCGATGCAGTGAGCTCTGTCATGTGACGGACACAAGTGGAAGGCTGAGAAAGAGCAGAAGTTCAAGGTCTGGCAGGGGCGGAGGTGTGTGGACAGGTGAGTTCAATAAGTCCAGGGTCAGAGATGCTGGCTACAGGGCTGTGCAGGGCTGAGCTGGCAGGAGAAAGAGAAGAATCCCTTCATCAGGACTGGCCCAGAGGGGAGGGTGGAGCCAATTTTGCTTTTTTTAATTTATTTTTGCAATTTTTAATCTGTTTTTTGAGAATACAATTGACTATTTTGAAAACTCTAAAAAGTCTAAACAAAATACACCCTTTCATCCTTGTTCCAAAGCAGCCATTTCCCCCCTGTTTAGGTAACCTTTGTTCAGAAAGTGGAAGGACTTTACAGAAAGCATTTTTTCCTTAA
>NW_006787420.1:0-1273 GCF_000442215.2 Lipotes vexillifer
CAAAAAAAAAAAAAAAAAAAAAAAAGTACCATGGAATACAGAATAAAAAACCCAATCCCTCACATTTGCATAATGTTTTGGCCTTTCTAGGAATCATCAGAAATCACATGATTTTCCTTCAAAGCATCTAAGAGCAAACAGTTAACACTGGCTGACCATTTCCTATTTGCCTGGCACTCATCCAAGCATTTACATGTTATCATAATGAAACAAGCTATACTTCCCAGAAATGGCTGCCATGGGACTTCCCTGGCAGTCCAGTGGTTAAGACTCCACACTTTCACTGCAGGGGGCACGGGTTCAATCCCTGGTCAGGGAACTAAGATCCCGCAGGCCACGCAGCACGGCCAAAAAAAAATCAAAACAACAACAACAACAACTAAAATGGTTGCCACAATGCATCCCATCCTACATGCTCTTCTTATGACATGATGTTACCATTCCTCTCATTGAGGTGGGATCTGTGTCCCTTCCCTTGAATCTAGATGAGCCTTTGTGACTGCCTTGACCAGGAGACCATGTCACAAGTGAAGCCAAATGACTTTCAAGTTTGTCATAAAAATGCCATGCCCTTCTGCCTTGCTTTCTTGTTTGGGAACCAGTTGCCATGCTGTGAGGAAAAGACGACATGTAGGTGTTTCAGCCGACAAGTCCATCTGGGATCCCAGCCAACAGGGCAGGTATGAACAGCCACACATGTGAGTGAGGAAACCTTTGAGATGCTTCTAGCTCTAGCTCCAGCCAATACCTGGCTGACACTGCATGAGAAACGCTGAGCAAGAACCACTAGCTGAGACAGGGAATAATAAAATGATTGTTGTTTTAAGCCACAGAATTTTGAGGTGATTTGTTACACAGCAATAGATAACAAAGACACGTGGTTGTTTCGATGATGATTTGATTCCCTATGTCCCCTACTGAAGCGTAAGCTAAAAGAAAGTGGGAACTGAGCTCCTTTTATCCACGGCTGTATCCCTAGGATCTAGCAGAGAACACTCGCTCATTAAGAATTTGTTAAATGAAGGAACATGTCATTGCTCTTGATTCTTACAAACCACTGGAAGTAAGGTAGGCACTCTTATATTTGTAGATAAGGAAAACAGCCCAGAGACATCAAGTGACTTGCCTAAAGCTACACATCCAGCAACTCTAAGAGTAAGACTAGATCCCTAGGACTTCCCTGGTGGCGCAGTGGTTAAGAATCTGCCTTCCAATGCAGGGGACACGGGTTTGAGCCCTGGTCCAGGAAGATCCCACATGCTGCAGAGCAACT
>NW_006787421.1:0-2660 GCF_000442215.2 Lipotes vexillifer
TTTTTTTAAAAAAAAAAAAAAAAAAAAAAAAAAAAAAAATTGACAGGTAATAAATTCCCATAAGAGTTTTAGGAGGCACTATCTTAAAGAGAAAAATAAATCCACTTTTTATTTTACTTTAAATTATTCCATAGTTTGAAGATATTTGCTCTTGATTGGGGTGATGAATGTCAGTGGGTCGGTTTCCCACTTTGTATTAGATCTAATCTTCATTCATTACTGAATAAGTAATTCAATTAGGTTTGAAAGCACTTGCTCCATTTATACCCAATCATGTATGTGGGCAAGTGTCTTAGTCCATTTGAGCTGCTATAATGAAGTAACACAGCCTGGGTAGCTTATCAACAACGGATATTTATTTCTCACAGTTCTGGAGGCTGGCGGATTGGGTGTTTGGTGAGAGCTTCCTGGTTCATAGATGCCGTCTTTTCACTGTGTTCTCACCTGGTGGAAGGGCAAGGGAGCTCTCTGGATTCTCCTTTATAAAGGCACTAATCCCATTCATAAAAGCTTTACCCTCATGACCTAATCACCTCCCAATCCACTACCTTGAGCATTAAGATTTCAACATATGAATTTAGAGGGGGAGGGTAGGGATACAGACATTCAGACCATAGGAGCTGGCATACATCAACATGGTCTTTACTCTGTTAAGCATCCAGATAATAATAAACATCCAGATGATTTAGTAACGTTTTATTTTGGTTTTTGTTTTCTGTGCTATAGACACAACTTATTTTTTAAGTGGAAAACATGAAAAATAGAGACCATGAAATATATTTAGTTAACAAGATAGACGCATTTCCTTAGAGTTTTAAAGACACCATTTATTCTTTTTAGTAATATCTCTTATTGTATAGGCATAGCTCATTTTATTGTGCTTCACTTTATTGTGCTTTGCAAATACTGAGTTTTTTTTACAAATTGAAGGTTTGTAGCAACCCTGCATCAAGCAAGTCTGTCAGCACTGTTTTTTTTCCAACAGTATTTGCTCCCTTCATTTGTCTGTGTCACATTTTGGTAATTCTCCCAATATTTCAAACTTTTTCATTATTATTATCCTTGTTAGGATGGTCTGTCATCAGTGATCTTTGATGTTACTATAGCAAAAAGATTGACTCGTTGAAGGCTCAGATAATGGTTAGCATTTTTTAGCAATAAAGTATTTTTAAATTAAGGTATGTACATTGTTTTTTAGACATAATGCTATTACACAATAGGCTACAGTATAGTGTAAACATAACTTTTACATTCCCTGATATACCAAAAACTTTGTGTGATTCGCTGTATTGCAGCATCCACTTTATTGCAGTGGTCTGGAACCTAACCTGCAATTTCTCTGAGGTCTGCCTGTATTTTGAAATGACTTACGTAATTCAATAACATTTTCCCCAAAATTAAAAGTATTCATAAATTAATATAAGAAAAGGACACAATAATACATAAAGATCTATGTTTGTAAGATATATTATTTCTTTTGTTTTCTTTGGTTATTTAGCTTCATATATATTACACCCAGCACATTTAACTAACATACTTTTTTTTCTCTCTCTATCCTAACAGGTTTATAATGTAATAATTCAAGAATTTTATCATACAGTGGAGTAGCTTAACAACTGTCTATGTGCTTCCCATGATATGTTCTCTACATTGTGAGTATATACTTACTTTCCCAAGCTGGCTGGATTTTAAGAGAAATGTGTTCAATTAGAACTTATAGGTAACTTTGATTGTTTAAGAAGATTACAAGCTAAAATTCATCCAAAGTAAAGAATAGTTTTAGAAATTTATCTTATATGAAGAGATGTTCTGTGAATTTAGGTTTAACATTGTATCAAAGTTAAAAATATAGTATGTCATGGTAGGTAGAATAATATACCCATGACATTTAGTTGTATTTTTATAAATCTTATACTTAACATCCTTAAGATTTCTATACTATTCTTTATTTTTCTAAAAGAAACTTTAAATATTGTACCTGTGAAATTTTATGCTAAGATATTAAAATTTCTTGAAATATCTTTTTAAAAATATAATGTGTAATATCATTTCAAAGTCAGGGCAACTTCTTTCTGTATTACTTATCTTTTTGAAAACTAGTTTCAGTTTTGGTAAGATGATACCTATACCACTAAATCTTTCATACTCGTGGTGTTTGTGTGTGTGTGTGTGCATGCATACACATATATATGTGCGTATATGTACACACACAATTTCATTAATAAGCTATATAAAAAGAAGAAAAATCATCTTTGCTAAGTAAGGAAACCTCTTATTATTAATTTCACACTGCTGAAAGGTAAGGAGAAAGGTGAAAGGCTGGGGTTCTATGCTTTTTGAGTTAAGAAGTACTAAGAGAAAGTACTAACTCGTGGCAGTGGGAAGGAAAGGAGGCAGCCCAACCCCTTTTTCCTCAGAAGAAAGTAAGCCATGAACTGGAGCCCTTCAGTAATCAGAAGTGTTGCCCACTTTACGGCGTGTTTAGGGCATCAGGAGATACTGTCAGACCTACAATACCCATCTTGAGCCTTACTATCCAGTCTTCCAGCCCTTTCCTTGTTGGAGCCCCTGAGGATATAAAATCCATCAAAGGTGACTTGGGGGGCTTCCCTGGTGGCACAGTGGTTGAGAGTCTGCCTGCCGATGCAGGGGACACGGGT
>NW_006787422.1:0-10889 GCF_000442215.2 Lipotes vexillifer
AGCTGAAACTAACATACCATTGTAAAGCAATTATACTCCAATAAAGATGTTAAAAAAAAAGATTGATAAACTTCTATCGAGACTGCTCAGAAAAAAAGACACACATTATCAATATCAAGAGTTAGAGAGATATCAATTCACATCCACTAAAATTATTATAATTAAAAAGATAGATAATAAGTGTTGGAGAGGATGTGGAGAAATTGCAACCATCACACATTGCTGGCAGGAATGTAAATTGGTGCAGGTGCTTTAGAAAACAGCCTGGTGTTTTGGCAGTTTATTAGAAGGTTAAACATATAGTTAGAGTATAACCCAGCAATTCTACCCCTACAGGTATCTACCTAAGAGAAACGAAACATCTGTCCACATAAAAACTTATACATGAATGCTCACAATAGCATTATTTACAGTGGACAAAAAGTGGAAACAACTCAAATGTCCATCAACTGATAAGTGGATAATTTAATTTAATGTGGTATATCCATATAAGGAAATAAATATTACTCAGTCATAAAAAGGAATGAAGTGCTGATAGAGGCTACTACATAGATGAACACTGAAAACATTTTGTGAAGAAGCCAATCATAAAAGATCACACTGTATGATTCCATTTACATGAAATGTCCAGAATAGGGAAATTTATAGAGACAGAAAGTATCAATAGATTAGTGGCTGCCTGAGGCTGGGGGAGAAATAGGGAGTGACTGCTAGTGAGTATGGGATTTCTTTTAGGGGGTGATAAAAATTGATTGTGTTGATGGTTACACACTTTGTGAATATTAAAAACCATTGAATTGTACACTAAATGGGTGAATTGTATTGCATGTGCATTATATCTCAATAAAGCTGTTACATAAAAAGAGAAATAAATAAATAAATAAAATTAAATGAAGAGCCAACAATTCTTCAGAATTATTTTGCCTAGTACAGTGCCTATATACACAAAATGCTCAATAAAAACTGATGATACCTCCAATTCTTTAGTATGTATATACACATACTAAAATGTATGTATGTGTATATGAAATTTAGTAGTCAGTATCTGATAGTCAAAGAAAATCTGCAACACTAAAGTGGTAGAGAGCTGAGCAGAACAATCCAGGTGTGCCTTCCAAAATCTTCTCCAGATTCAGAATGATGTGATTCCTGTATCTAACGGAAGACATCATTCATTTTGCTGGCTCCAACACAGTTTCTCTAGTACTAATTATAGGTATAAGGCAGCTCAATAACTAGTATCAAGCCACTTACTATGTATCTAAAAGAATGAAAATTTTGTTACTACAGTGAGAGACATTCAAAAACCCTTTGTTTACCAAATGGCTAGGAATTGCTGAATGGGAGATGTGAGACCATGATGAGGGAGAGTTTTTTCAGAGGGTTGTATCTATACTGTTCAAAGAAGAAATGAAAAATACACATCTCCTCTTAGGAAGAGCTATTTTTTGCACGGTTTACTGTACCACCTAAAATGTTCCTAAATACATTGAGAAAATACCACAGGATAGCAATATATATCCCATAAGCCATTGATTTTCTCAACGTAACAGACCCTTATTCTAATACAGACTTACTAGAAATTATTGAACTGGGCAAGACTCCTAGATACTATCCAGAAAAACAGACTGACCTCTGAGCCTCCCGGTCATCTTTAGGGTTGTAATTAGGCAGGCAGTCCAGGATGAAAATCTGGCCCCGTTCGGTGCACTCATTCAGGGCTGTCAGTAGCTTATTAATGTTCTGTGGATTCAGATCGAGTAAGTTGCTGTTTGGGTGAGATTCACTGTTTTCAGATAATGCTGCTACAGCATTAGCCACCACCTGGGAAAGAAGCAGATATGACCTTGATTTGTCAAGAACAGTACAACTATTTCTCTGGATCTCTTCATAGATCTCAACCCATAACCGTTCCTGAACATTTTACACAGTCAGCTAGAAAGAGATATACTGCTTTCAAAATGTATAATAAACCACCAATGATGGCATATATAGCTTCCTCATGGTCAGGCAACACAGAATTAAAACAATTCACATATTAGCAGAGAGTCCCTCATGATTTACTATTAAAACAATAATAATTTTAATAGTAGTCAACACTATCAGTAGAATTAAGACACATGAACAGCTGTAAAAGAAGTGAAGGTTAGGGACTTCCCTGGCGGTCCAGTGGTTAAGACTCGTGCTTCCACTGCAGGGGGCATGGGTTCGATCCCTGGTTGGAGAACTAATATCCCACATGCCTCGCAGCCAAAACAAAACAAAAAACACAAAACAGTGAAGTTTAAATATGAAACATGTACATTAGGCAATGGAAAGAAAAATCTAGGCCAAACAATTTTATAGGTGTATGGGTGTGCATGTACTGGGGGGTGGGGAGGTGATACTTCAGGTGTCAATCACACCTTAAGTCTCAGAGTAAGAAAATGTGACCTTGAAACCATAGTTCACTGTAACATGACGCTGGGAAAGCATATAATCTCCGTGAAATTCAATTTCCTCATCTGAAAATGGGATGATTTAATCCACCTCACAGATTAGCTTTAGTTTGAGGATAAAACCAGATGACTTATGTATAAGTGCTTTCTACAAAGCCTTATACAAAGTTAAGGTGGCAATATTACCATAATTCATCAAGACTCAGTTGCACAGTTTTTCATATTAACATCTCTGAAGTTGGGATATATTTAATAATCAACGGCATGTCAGTTTAATAGGAGGTATTTTTCTTTCTACGTAATACAGGAAATAATAATGCATCTTAGAATCAATGAAATATGGTACCTCAAATGTATCCTTAACTCAGGCAGTATGATAAATGAAAGATTGCTACCAAATATAAGTAAGTACACTTGTATCCTGACTTAACAGACCCAGAAATCCATACTAGCTGCAAGAAAAAAAAGTGGACACTTTATCAAAATTACAGATTGTGTCTAATTTAACTAAGAAATCTACAACCAATGAATGTTTAATTTTAAGATTATAAAAACACTCAAAAATGAACAAAACAGACAAAAAACTATAGCTCTGTACAAATGAATTTAAAACCACATTTTGCAGTGAGGCTCTCAGCTGTCGCTAAATATTAGCACAGTCAGGCTATATATAAATATTCTGTAAGCATAAATGAGATGCAATAGGTAGCAGCTTCATTAATTATGTATATTGAAAAGATTCTCAAAAATGTCAACTCGTTTTTAGTTCTGACTGAAGTCCCTGTTAAAAGCTTGAGAAACTAAGAGTTGTATGATTATCCTTTTGCTAGCAAGAGAAGAAACATAATGGTTACAGTTTAGCTATTGATTTTAATACCCATATCACTTGGGTAGTCTGCAGATTATCCCAGTATATGATTTTACCTAGAAGATAAATTCTAGAGAATATGGATTTTTTAATCAAATAATACATTCATGACAGTATTCATTAACTAAGATAATGATGCCACAAATGGAAGCACCTTCAGTTACAACTTAGTGATCAGGACAAAAAATTCCAAGATGAAAAAAAATCAAAGGTTCACTTGGTAAGTATGATTATGGATATAATATTTTATTGTTATTAAGACAAATCGAGAAGGATTATCTAGTTCACCTATCACATGATAGCATGCATGAGGTTCTTTCCTGACTTAATTTTTGTTTGCCAACCACACCATCAAGCATGGCCTTTAGTAAAAATTAAAAGGCACGAAAAGTGAAACAATAATCTCCATCATCTCAGTGCTTTACATGCAGGGAAAAGGTACTGTGTTTCCCCTGTATAATACACTTAATACACTGGGTTACAGGATAAAGGATCAAAATGTCACACTGGAAGAACAAATGCCCGTTTTCCTCTCTTGCTGCCAACACATGCCCAGTCTTGGTTACCAGTTCGTCCAAAACAAGTGTCCTGTCACAACTTACCATTTCTGCCAGTCAAATTTTTTTAATGCTAAAAGAAATTAAATATGAGTTCTGTTAACAGGAAATGTTGAACAGAATGAACAATTAGAACTCCTCTGCTACCATCACAGGTAACTGGAAATTAAACCAAGTATATAATGCAGCTAATGAAGTATATGTTCTGGTGGTAAAACAGGCAATTTTCACTTATTATCACATTAAAACAAGAAAAGAAACAGGGAAAAGTAAATCTCATTAAAAGATCCAGAGAGATCAGATTATATGATTATGTTTAGAAAAGTCTGCATGGGGAAAAAAGATCACTGCCAAATGGTCACTGAGCCAATGACTGGCCAGAGGAGATACACCCCCAATAACAAAACTCTACTGCTATTCCTCTAAAATTCCTTCTATTCTACCTTTCCACTTTCATCTCCTAATCTTCACATTCATACTGCTAAGTTTTCAGAAATATACTGAGGTGGGCCCATGAAGAGCTGCTTAGAGTTCTGCTGGTCAGTAAGCCATGCTTCTATCACTCTAATGGAAACTTAAAATGAGCATCGAATCTCAAGCAGGCCAAGACTGACTTCAAGACAGCAGCTGGGTAGCTGGGGTGTACAGGACAACTCACCGGTCTCTGTGTTTCTTTGGAATTTTGTATAGAATGTAGTACATATATTATCTGTTTGTAAAAATAAACTTTAAAAATAATGGATTGAAACATGACTTACTTCCTCTTCCCAGAGAGCCTTCTCCAAACAATAATTCATTATCAAAAGAAAAAATCTGACTCTTGCAGTAACTGCCCTGGTTTACTAGTGTATTAAAACAAAGGTTATGTCGCTTTCTCTTGTACCATCCCTTTGAATCTGAACTAAGACTAACATGCATAACATTTTCCCCCCTAGAAAACTGGCAGTTCTTTCAGGAAACACTGCCATGAAAAGAACAATGGCCTTTTAATTATAATCTCAGAAAAACTGGAGTTCCCAAGAAAGAAAGGGGTTTCTAAAGGAAGTTTTGCTTTAAAAATGGATTTATAAATAGGGTTTAAGTGAGTTTTCTCACCACATTGGTTGATTTACAAAGAGCTGGCATCTAGGCTACAAAGGAAAATATCCCATAGCATCAAAAGAAAATTTTTTTTTAATTCATCTTGCCTCCCAATTATGGTAAATTCTGTTCTTTGGAAGACTGCAATGAAACATTCCTCCTCCCCATCCCACCCCTACCCCCTGTAGACCTAATATAATATGTATACTTTACAGATACCGATATTAAACACAAACATATACATGCATACAGAAGTATGCGTGCACGTGCATGTGTGTGTGTAAAATCACACTCAATACTAGACAAATTTTCCTCTGCCCTAACTACAGACTTCCCTTCAATTTGACAGTTCATTGCGGACCCTTGGAGTCTGCTGAATTTTTTTTAACGTAAGCAATTTGTGTTTTGACTTACTTTATACTATACCTAATAGAATTGGACAAAGAGATAAAAGACAATAATAGCTAAAACTTACTGAACACTTACTATGCCATTTACCTTCCCAGCAACTCTAAGGTAGTTGCTATCAAAAATCCACCTATTACAGATAAGGAAATAGGCTTTAAAAATGAATTTATAAATAAGATTAGAGAAATTCAGTGACTTGCTTAGCCAACAAAGCTGGAAAGGGAAAATGCTTGAATACAAACTCAAGGCCTGGGGCTTCCCTGGTGGTGCACTGGTTGGGAGTCCGCCTGCCGATGCAGGGGACACGGGTTCCTGCCCCGGTCCGGGAGGATCCCACATGCCGCGGAGCGGCTGGGCCAGTGAGCCATGGCCGCTGGGGCTGCCAGTCCGGAGGCTGTGCTCCGCAACCGGACCGCAACGGGAGAGGCCACAACAGTGAGAAGCCTGCGTACCGCAAAAAAAAAAAAAAAAGAAACAAACTCAACGCCTGTATCTGATTCTAGTGTCTGAGTACTAATCACTCTGCCGCCTGCATTTATAGAAGTTCCAAGAGCTGTGAACTTCAGATGGGGGAAAGGGAAAGAAAAATCGGAGCTGGGGAGAATAATATAATCAAAACATTATTTCCAGGCAGATTTATACAAGGAGAAAAATATATTCTCCTACTTTATATATTTCAGAGATAATCACATCCTAGCAGCACTTCAAAGAGGCAAGATTTACTATCCAGCTACAAAATCTGATTTATAAGCTACCCCTGTCTCATATGCAGCAATTCTGAGGACACAAATTTGACATTACTTTTTTTATTTTTATTTTTTGGCTGCGCCCTGCGGCTTGCGGGATCTTCTTCCCTGCAAGTGGAGTCTTAACCACTGGACCACCAGGGACGTCCCAGACCTCATTTTTTTTTTTTTTTCTTTAAGGAGCAAGCTGGAGTGGTGGGTATGGTTAAAATAAAAATGATCCCGTAAAAAAAGAACTCTAGAAGGAAATCTAGATATACATTGGGAGTGGAGTATCACAGACAGAAGCTCCTTTAGGAGAAATCTCTCACACATTTCCCTTTCCCTTTGAATGATCTCTCTAATTTCACTCATTTTCATAGCCTCAGAACCCAAGAAAGATAGCACTTCCCAATATAGTGACTTCCTCCTATTAACTATATGTAGAAGACTTTCATTTCTAGCAATGACCTTCAAGGTCACACACTCTGAACAAACACTTCAATTTTCCCGCTCAATTTACAATCCTTTTGGCTGCTGCCCCTGAAGACTCGAATAAATTGAACGCAGTAGAATAACTGACCAAAACTATTATAATGGAAAATAAAGGTGATTTGCATACTTTTATCCTCTTGAAAATCAGCAACAGTTCAGAATCTCACTTTCTTCTTTATGGAGTTGCCTCAAATAACACGTTAAAGCACAGGGCATTTATTCTAAGCATGTTTCAGTCATTATCATCTCCTTAAGAACAAAATGACTGGACTGTCCTGGGGGCGCAGTGGTTAAGAATCCGCCCGCCAATGCAGGGCACACGGGTTCGATCCCTGGTCCGGGAAGACCCCACGTGCCGTGGAGCAACTAAGCCCATGCGCCACAACTACTGAGCCTGTGCTCTAGAGCCCTCGAGCCACAACTATTGAGCCCGTGTGCTGCAACTACTGAAGCCCACGCACCACAACTACTGAGCCCACATGCCACAACTGCTGAAGCCCCCGTGCCTAGAGCCCATGCTCCACAACAAGAGAAGCCACCGCAATGAGAAGCCCACGCACCGCAATGAAGAGTAGCCCCCGCTCGCCACAGCTGAGAGCTGAGTTTGGGAAATGACCACGTGCCGGTGCTGAATAATGGGGATGAGAGGGAGAGAAGCTGGGGACGGACCACTTAGAAGCATCCATTCTGAGTCAGCCGTCAGTTCCCTAAATAAATTGCCAGCCCCACAGCTCCACTGCCCAGAAGAGTTCTTCTCACATGGGGATAGCTCCCTCCCCTTTGACCATCAGAACCTGTAAGTAGCCACGTAAAAGGCCTCTGCCCCCCAGCTCAGCCACTAAGACCTGAGCCCAGCCAGCTCTGGCTCAGCCCTGCCTGGTCACCCCATTGTCCCCTGGGGCACAGCCAGCCTGTGGGCCCTTGACAGCATGGGCAGTGATCGGCAGGAACTGAGAGCCAGTGGCCTCTTCCTGAGTCTGAATCCTGTCCCCAGATCCCCAAGAGAGATATGTTACACTCTACCAAAAAAGCGAAGGGGAAATGTTTCAGTCTGTGGCTCTGCCTGCCTTTCCTTTAATCCCACGTGGGGTCTGATGGGCAGGGGTCACTGCTGAGGAAGATGCCAGGTGAAGAAGAGGCCCCTGGAAGGTCTGAGAATCTGGAAATGAGTGTCTGAGAGTCTGAGTGCCAGCCCTTGGGTGAGTTACCTTGGGTCTAGCTTATCCACTCCTCTCTGGGGAACTTAGGGCACTTGGCTCTCTGGGGAGTGTTCCAGGAACTTTAGCACCAAAGGTGGGTGCTGTCCTAGAATTTGAGGTACCCTATCCTGCACCCCAGAAGCTTGATGCTGGGGCTCTCTGAGGAAGGAAGATCCTAATACTATCTGCAGGGGGACAGGCATCAAAATCCACATGAGGGATGGCAAGGCTGGCCGAGATCTGTGGGGATCCTGACCGTGCCACTTGCCAGGGCATAACTTTGGAAACAGCCCCTTAACTTCCTTGAGCTTGAATTTCCTCATCTACAAAGCAGGAGTAACCTTGCCTGCTCCAACACTGTGCACTGTTATCACATGGTGAGTACACACATGAATGTTCTCTATAAACTGTGAGGGCTCCGGGAAAAGTGGCCATGCTTCCCCCACCCATCCTGGAAGCCCTGCCTAGCTAGCCTCTTTAGCTGCTGGGTTGGGAGGGCCCCTTGGGAAACCAGGACCTCCCTAGAAACACAGCCTCCTCCAAAGGGAGGCCTGGGCCCCTAATCTAAGCCATCAGGGGCCTGATTGGGGTCACCCCAACTTAATACCTGCCTCCCTCCTTCATTGGAAGAATGAACTGAGATATCTGTGTAAAGGGAGAAGAGACTAATACAAATCAACTTATTTACAAAACAGAAATAGACTCACAGACATAGAAAACAAACATATGGTTACCAAAGGGGAAGGGAAAGGAGAGGCGGAGGGACAAATTAGGAGTATGGGATTAACAGATACACACTACTATATATAATATAGATAAACAACAAGGATTTACTCTATAGCACATGGAATTATATTCAATATCTTGTAATTATCTATAATGGAAAAGAATCTGAAGCGGTATTTACACCTGAAACTAACACAATATCGTAAGTCAACTACGGTTTAATAAATAAAGTTTTAAAAAAATAAAAAAGAAGAGAACCACCAAATTGCTACTATTTATTTATTATATGCCAGACCCTGGGCTAGGCGTCCATTATCTGATTTAATTAAATGTTCATACTATCTCTATCACATGTATCATATATATAATATGAGATACAATATATGAGCTATATATCATATGATTAATGTGATATAAATATATATGTGAGATATATAGATCTAGATATAAATATAGACACTGATAGAGATATATTTTCTCATTTTAGAGGCAATGAGACGATAAGAATTCAGGTCTCTCTGTCTCTAAGGAGCTTGCTTTTCTCTTGGTGATTTTCTGCTCTTCATGGTGCAGGAGAAGGAGAGAATTTCTCTGAAGAGATGGGGTAGTGCCATGGTAATGCTCAGAAAATGCTAGTTCTTTCCCTTCCCTTCTCCTAAAGAAGATGCTGCTGGGGGGAGCCACCTCCTGGGAATCCCCAGGAGGCCCTGAGAGTGAGCCCTGGCGGCCTGGCCCTGTTGAGTTGGTAACAAAACATCTATTCATGCCCAAGGGAGCAGCTCTGGCTCTGGGCTGTGGGACAGAAGCCCAGAAAGCCAACACTCACATGCATGGCCACAGGCCAGGGGACCAGAGGTACCAACGAGCCTGGTGCCCGCCTGGATTGGGGAGCCTCACAGGGCCTGGCACCGGCTGAGCCTGGTGCCCGCCTGGATTGGGGAGCCTCACAGGGCCTGGCACCGGCAGGGGAAGCACATCCCGAGAGGCAGCCAAGGGAACGCACAGCCTCCCTGGGCCTCACTGTGTTGCCAAGGGCCATCTGCTGTGTGCCAAGGGCTGTCTCCTGCCAAGCACACTCACTGACATCTGAGGACAACCCTTTAACCCGGGGGGTTCCTCCCAATTTATAGATAAACCAGTGGTTCTCAACCAGGGACAACTGTGCCCCACAGGAGACACTGGGCTATGTCTGGAGATATTTCTGGCAGTCAAAACTTGGCAGGAGGGGACAGGCAGTACTGGACAGAAATACTGCTAAACATCCTATAGTGTGCAGGACAGCCCCCAACACAAAGAAGATCAGGTCCCAAACATCAACAGTGCCAAGGCTGAGAAACTGAGACAAGAAACTGACTCTTACAGGTATTTACCAAGTTCACATAGCTGATGAGTGCTGGAATCAGCTTCTAGGTACTGATCCTCTGATTCTGAAGTCAATGCTCCTTCTTTGTGATGGGGAGACTCGCCCCAGCCAAGGCCAGGGAAACTGAAGGATGGACAAGCTTGCATTCCGATAAGCAGACAGAATTGGGAGCATCCCAGGCTCTACTGAAAAGCCCACGCGAAGCCTGAAATGACCTGAAGCTTCCTAGGATGAAGCTGTAGGTGGTACCAGAGGTTTGGGTGTATAAACAGTGATTTACTTGCATTTGGAATTTGATAAATGCTCAGCTCCTCCTGTGCTCTCCCACCCCTACTCCCAGGTACATCTGTCCTTAAGTGCCAATGGCCTGGGTGAACTTCCCGAGGTCCAAAAAGGGACCACACTGCCTTCCCACCAGAATTGGACACTTTGACCAGGTCCCTAGGGGCAGGTCAGACAGCTGCCATCCTCAAAGACAGGTAATATAGGTCAAAGCATGAGTCATAGTAAGTGCACAATGAGGGAAAGGGAAAAAGAGGCAGATGGGCCAAGCGCCACCATGGCAGAGATGAGGCAGGAAAAGCCAGCTCGGTGGGGGTCATGATGGCCATGAAAGCTGACAAGTGGACCCCTGCCCTGAGCCCTGGTGATGAGACATGGTGAGGTTCTAAGTCAGCAAGTGACCTGACCATTTTCTCCATGCCAGTTGGCACCATATACCCCAGAAGCTAAGTGTCTATTTTGACAGTCCCAAACGAATTAGGTCAGATCTCAGTAAGGAAGCTGCTTCTGACCACTCTAATGGGCAGACAGGCAGCCAGTCATTCCTAAGGAAGGGCAGCTGAGCGCCCAGGTACAGTCCTTCCTTTGAGCCCCTGGATCCCTCACCCCACACCTGGGCAGTACCTTCTGGGGCCCCTCCAGTTCCCACCCCTCACTCTAGCAAAAAAAATAGCACTCTGAGCTTTGGAATCCCAATCTACTGGACAGCTAGAGCCAACCACAGACATCACTCACAGACTGGCAACCA
>NW_006787423.1:0-486 GCF_000442215.2 Lipotes vexillifer
AGGCTGTCTTTTCTCCACAGTATATTCTTGCCTCCTTTATCAAAGATAAGGTGACCATATGTGTGTGGCATTATCTCTGGGCTTTCTATCCTGTTGCACTGATCTATATTTTTGTTTTTGTGCCAGTACCGTACTGTCTTGATTACTGTAGTTTTGCAGTACAGTCTGAAGTCCGGGAGCATGATTCCTCCAGCTCCGTTTTTCTTTCTCAAGATGGCTTTTGCTATTCGGGGTCTTTTGTGTTCCCATTACAAATTGTGAAATTTTTTGTACTAGTTCTGCGAAAAATGCCATTGGTTGTTTGATAGAGATTGCATGAATATGTAGATTGCTTTGGGTAGTATACTCATTTTCATAGTGTTGATTCTTCCAATCCAAGAATATGGTATATCTGTTTGTATCATCTTTAATTTCTTTCCTCATTGTCTTACAGTTTTCTGCATACAGGTCTTTTGTCTCCTTAGGTAGGTTTATTCCTAGTTATTT
>NW_006787424.1:0-265 GCF_000442215.2 Lipotes vexillifer
GGCACAGTGGTTGAGAGTCCGCCTGCCGATGCAGGGAACACGGGTTCATGCCCCGGTCTGGGAGGATCCCACGTGCCGCGGAACGGCTGGGCCCGTAAGCCATGGGCTGCTGGGCCTGCGCATCCGGGGCCGGTGCTCCGTGGCGGGAGAGGCCGCGGCGGTGAGAGGCCCGCGTACCGCAAAAATAAAAAAAAATAAAAATAAAAATAAAGATGTGAGAATCAAAAAATATCTAAAAAAAAAAAAAAAAAAAGAGAGAGAAAAA
>NW_006787426.1:0-34872 GCF_000442215.2 Lipotes vexillifer
GCAGCCATGGCTCACGGGCCCAGCCGCTCCACAGCATGTGGGATCTTCCCGGACCGGGGCACAGAACCCGCGTCCCCTGCATCGGCAGGCGGACTCTCAACCACTGTGCCACCAGGGAAGTCCTAATTTGAAATTTTTGAACAAACTTTTGTGTCTAAGTTCATGAGGGATATTTTTCTGTAGTTTCCTTACAGTGAATATCTTTGTTTTTTAAAATTTATTTTTATTATTTATTTATTTATTTTTGACTGCGTTGGATCTTGCTGTGCACGGACTTTCTCTAGAAGCGGTGAGTGTGGGCTTCTCTTTGTTGTGGTGCACAGGCTTCTCGTTGCGGTGGCTTCTCTTGAGCACAGGCTCTAGGTATGCAGGCTTCAGTAGTTGTAGCATGGGGGCTCAGTAGTTGTGGCTCACGGGTTTAGTTACTCCGAGGCATGTGGGATCTTCCCAGACCAGGGCTAGAACCTGTGTCTCCTACATTGGTAGGCAGATTATTAACCACTGTGCCACCAGGGAAGTCCAGTGTCTTTGGTTTTTGTATCAGGGTAATGCTGGCCTCAGGGAATGAGTTGGGAAGTGTTCCTTTCTCTTCCGTTTGCGAGAACAGTTTGCAGGGGGGAACAATTTTCCTCTTCTGGGTGCTTCTCGTTGGTCTAATAATCTGATGACAGAAGACAGATTAACGTGAGAAAAACAAATTTAATTTTGTACATATGGAAGTTCTGTACATATAGGATCTAAGAATTGACCAAAGCAGGCTGTTTGTATACCTTTTTAGACAAAGAATCAGTAATTTATGAAGATTTGAGGAAAGAAAGCGGTTTTTGCTTGGGCTAGCAAGTTCATGAAGAAGTAACAAAGTTTGTTTATGCAGCTTTCTCAGCCTTAAATTCCCTATTTCCAGGGATCATGATGCCTCCCCATGGGAGCTTTGTTTCCTGCTTTCAGGGGAGCAAAGGGTCAGAGTGTTCTTCTTGTACCAGCTGATTCTCAAGTAACTTTTTTTTTTATGTAAAATTTTGTTTATTCATTTATTTTTGGCTGCATTGGGTCTTCGTTGCTGCTCGCAGGCTTTCTCTAGTTGCAGTGAGCAGGGCTACTCTTCGTTGTGGTGAGCGGGTTTCTCATTGCGGTGGCTTCTCTTGTTGCAGAGCACGGGCTGTAGGCGCATGGCTTCAGTAGTTGTGGCATGCGGGCTCAGTAGTTGTGGCTCGCGGGCTCTAGAGTGCAGGCTCAGTAGTTGTGGCGCACGGGCTTAGTTGCTCTGCGGCATGTGGGATCTTCCCAGACCGGGGCTTGAACCCGTGCTCCCTGCATTGGCAGGCAGAGTCTTAACCACTGCACCAACAGGGAGGTCCCTCAAGTAACTTTAATTCAAAGTAATCAATATGCCACCAGCATATTTTGGGGTGGCCTGCCCTGAGCTCCATCAAGTTTTATAGGTCATTGATTTTATGCCTTTATACACGTACAAGTTACCCTCTGAGTACTATTTTAGCTGCGTCCCACAAATTTTGATATGTCATGTTTTCATTTTTATTCCATTCAAAATACTTTCTAATTTCCCTTGTTATTCGTTTCCAAATATTTGGGGATTTTTCAGATACCTTTGTGTTACTGGATTTGTAATTTAGTTCCAATATTTAGAAAATATATTTTGTATTATTTGAATATGTTGTGTTAATCAAGACCTTTATTAAGAAGTGCTTGGGGGAAAAGAAGAAAAAAAAAGTGCGTGGGGAATTCTCTGGCAGTCCAGTGATTAGTACTCCACACTTCCACTGCAGGGGCACAGGTTTGATCCCTGGTCAGGAAACTAAGATTCTGTGTGCCGAGTAGCATGGCCAAAAAAAAAAAAAAAAAAGAAAGTGTTTGCAGTTTGTTGAGTTTTTGAAAATAGCAAGTTGTAAACTTTTAATACAAATTAAAAATGAGGTTCCTAAAAACTCAAGTTGCCCAGATATGAAACAATTTAAAAACCTTTAAATATATATTGAGAAAAGCCAGGCTTTAAAAAAAAAAACAGGTTTGTCATTATCCAAAAGAGATGTCTTTAAGTAAAAGCCCATGCTGCGTAGATAATGCAGATGGTTCTAGTGTCTGGTCAAGCACTTAAGGTCTTCAGCTTCCATCTTTTGTTCATTTCTTTTTATGTATGTATGTATGTATGCATGCATGCATGCATGCATGTATGTATGTATGGCTGTGTTGGGTCTTGGTTGCTCCGCGTGGACTTTCTCTAGTTGTGGCGAGCGGCGGCTGCTCTTCATTGAGGTGCGCAGGCTTCTCATTGCAGTGTCTTCTCTTGTGGAGCACAGGCTCTAGGCATGCAGGCTTCAGTAGTTGTGGCACGCGGGCTTCAGCAGTTGTGGCTTGCGGGCTTCAGCAGTTGTGGCTTGCGGGCTCTAGAGCGCAGGCTTAGTAGTTTTGGCACATGAGCTTAGTTGCTCCACAGCATGTGGGATTTTCCTGGATCAGGGATTGAACCCGTGTCCCGTGCATTGGCAGGCGGATTCTTAACCACAGCGTCACCAGGGAAGTCCCTGTTCATTTCTTATTGCTGCAGTTTCATGTTCATTCTTGTTGGATGACTAAACCAGATGTCGGTAGAGATGGTTAGTGGGCTTTTACCCAGCCCACCCTGCTCACTCAGTTTATCCCAGTCTGCCTTCAAGTGCTGCTACACCACTTCACAACAATATATCAATACCTCCATTTCCCCCTTCTTGGCCTTTATGCTATTGAGTTTTTTTTTTAATAAACTTATTTATTTATTTATTTTTGGCTGTGTTGGGTCTTCGTTGCTGCGCGCAGGCTTTCTCTAGTTGTGACGAGTGGGGGCTTCTCTTCGTTGTGGTGCGTGGCCTTCTCATTGCGGTAGCTTCTCTTGTTTCGGGGCTCAGGCTCTAGGGGCATGGGCTTCAGTAGTTGTGGCATGTGGGCTCAGTAGTTGTGGCTCGCGGGCTCTAGAGCGCAGGCTCAGTAGTTGTGGCGCACGGGCTTAGTTGCTCTGCGGCGTGTGGGATCCTCCTGGACCAGGGCTTGAACCCGTGTCCCCTGCATTTGGCAGGCGGATTCTTTTTTTTTTTGCGGTACGCGGGCCTCTCACTGTTGTGGCCTCTCCCGTTGCGGAGCACAGGCTCCGGACGCGCAGGCTCAGTGGCCATGGCCCATGGGCCCAGCTGCTCCGCGGCATGTGGGATCTTCCCGGACCGGGGCACGAACCTGTGTCCCCTGCATCGGCTGGCGGACTCTCAACCACTGCACCACCAGGGAAGTCCTATGCTATTGTTTGTTGTATGTTACTTCTATATGAGTTGTAAACCCCAAAATAATAAATCTTTATTTTTGCTTTAACGTTCAATTATTTTTTTTTCAGTTTTTAACTTTATAGCATTACCTTAAACGTGTAAAGAGTTAATCTTATCACACTACACATGGCTGAATTTATTAAAGATAAAAATCACAAATGAGGACTTTGTCTAGTAATTTTTCTCCTTCTCTTTGATTAGTGTGTTGTTTCAGTGTGCAGATAAAATATAGTGTTAATCACCAAGAGTCTCAGGAGACTTTCGTTTTTCGAGTAAGAATATCCTTGTTTATTTGCAATGTAAAAATTCCCTATATCATTCTCTAGATCATGCATCATTTTCCATTAATTTGGTCATCAGATCAGGTAAAAAGTCTGTGTGCACCAATTTGCAGAAGTGGTCATCCAGAAGTAAGTGCTGGGCTTAATTATATTTTTTAAATATGGTATAAAGTCTTTTATATTTGCCCACATATTTAGCAGTTTTGTCATTCTTCAGTCCAATTTTGCAGTTGCAGTTTTCCATCTAGTATGATTTTCCTTCTTCCTGGAGAGATTCCTTTACCATTTTTTTTTTGTAGTGGTGACTACTACTCTCAGCTAATGATTAATTCTCTCAGCTTTTGAATGCCTGAAAACGTCTTCATTTTGCCTTTTATTTTAGTTCTGTTGAGGTATAATTGACAAAGTATTCACTGAAAGTGTATAATTTGACAAGGTTTAATATTTATTAACATCTTGATTATCCATGAAATCATCACCTCAATCAAGATAATGAACATATCCATCACCCCCCCAAAATTACCTGGTACCCCTTTGTAAATCCTCCCTTCTGCCTCACCCCCTTTCCCTCCCCCACTAATCCACATTTCTGTATTTTCTAGGATTTTATATGAATGGGATCATTGAGTTAATTTGTTGTTGTTTGGATTCTTTCACTCACTATAATTATTTTGAGATTCACCCATGTTGTTGCAACACAGTTCATTTTTATTGCTGAGTATCTCCTTTTTTGTGTGTGGTAAACTACACATGACAAAAGTTACCATTTTAACCATTTTTAAGTGTATAATTCAGCATTAACTACATTTACCTGTTGTATAACTATCAGCACGATTTTCAGAACTTTTTCATCATTCTCAAATGTTCTTAGTATATAATCTGCTGGGGAGTTTTTGTTTTTTATACAATTTTTTAAAAATATATTTATTGATTGATTGATTTATGGCTGTGTTGGGTCTTCGTTGCTGTGCACAGGCTTTCTGTCAATGGGGTGAGCCGGGGCTACTCTTCATTGAGGTGTGCGGGCTTCTCATTGTCGTGGCTTCTCTTGTTGCGGAGCATGGGCTCTAGGCACATGGGCTCAGTAGTTGTGGCTCGCGGGCTCTAGAGCGCAGGCTCAGTGGTTGTAGTGCACCGGGCTTAGTTGTTCCGCGGCATGTGAGATCTTCCTGGACCAGGGCCCAAACCCATGTCCCCTGCATTGGCAGGCGGATTCTTAACCACTGTGCCACCAGGGAAGGCCCTTTTATACAATTTTTAAAGTACACTTTTCATTTATAGTTACTACAAACTACTTATAATCTGTTGTTAATCCCATCCAGTGTGTTTTTCATTTCAGACATTGTCTTTTTTTATCATTAGCAATTTGAGTTAGGTCTTTTTTATATCAAACATGTCTCTTCTTACCATGCTCATTTTTTCCTGTACTTTCCTGGGCATGTAGATGTATAATAGTTATTTTAATGTCCTTGTTTACTAATTCTATCATCTGTCATTTCTGGGTCTGTTTTTATCGATTGCTTTTTCTCTTCATATGGTAATATTGTCTGACTTTTCTAGGTTTTATTTTTTAATTTTCTGGTGTATATGGTAAGTTTAGATTGGATACCAGACATGAATTTTACATTATTGGGTGTTAGATTTTTTTGGCTGTTCTTTCAACTGTTTCTAGGCTTTTGGGGGGTTGCTATTAGTATACCTGGGAACAGTTTGATCCTTTTGAGGCTTGCTTTTTAGCTTTCTTTTTTTTTTTTTTTTTTAGGCTTTTTTTTTTTTTTTTTTTTTTTTTTTTTTTTTTTTTTTGTGGTACGCGGGCCTCTCACGTTACGGAGCACAGGCTCCGGAAGCGCAGGCCCAGCGGCCATGGCTCACGGGCCCAGCCGCTCCGCGGCACGCGGGATCCTCCCAGACCGGGGGCACGAACCCGCGTCCCCCGCGTCGGCAGGCGGACTCTCAACCACTGCGCCACCAGGGAAGCCCCTTAGCTTTCTTAAGTGGGTTCAGACCAGCCTTTAGGGTTGGCCTCACTTGGCCCCACTACTGAGGACTCCACCCAGTGCTCTGTGAGTTAGGATGTCTTTCTGGCATGGCAGGTGTGAGCTCAGGGGTCCCTCCCCACCTGTGCTGAGCAGCCCACAGTGGGGACTCGTGGCCCCCCTGTTGATCTCCCTGAGCTCTCTCCATGCAGCTGTCTCTCCTCCAGATAGAAAGCCAGCACCAGGCTTTCTAGCTGCCTTGACCTCTCTCAACACAGGATTCTCTCTGCTCACCTCAGGGAGATCCCTGGGTTTCTCCTCTCTCAGCTGCAGCCTGGACAGTCCCCAGCAGCCTTCTGGGGCATCTGTAGGGCTTGCCTTGTTTCCGTGCTCTAAGGAATCACTTACTGTCTTCTGCTGCCTATTGTCTAATGACTGAAAAGTGTTCATGTTTTTTTTCTAAGCCATTGCTTATATCAGGTTGGTAAATACAGCCTTAGGTGGAAATAAAATGGCTTGACTGCTTATTTGTATACATTTTTAAAATTAATTTATTTTATTTTTGGCTGCATTGGGTCTTTGTTGCTGCATGCAGGCTTTTCTCTAGTTGCAGCGAGCAGGGGCTGCTCTTCGTTGCGGTGTGTGGGCTTCTCATTGCGGTGGCCTCTCTTGTTGCGGAGCATGGGCTCTAGGCGCATGGGCTTCAGTAGTTGTGGCACACGGGCTCAGTAGTTGTGGCTCATGGGCTCTAGAGCACAGGCTCAGTAGTTGTGGCGCACGGGCTTAGTTGCTCCATGGCATGTGGGATCTTCCCAGACCAGGGCTTGAACCCTTGTCCCCTGCATTGGCAGGCGGATTCTTAACCACTGCGACACCAGGGAAGGCCTTGTATAAATTTTTAACGTTTTTTATTGATTGCTGGGAAGATGTTTTATTTACTTGTTTATTTATTTATTTATTTATTTGGTTGTGCTGGGTCTTAGTTGCGGCAGGCAGGCTCCTTAGTGGCGGCTCGCCAGCTCCTTAGTTGTGGCAGGCGGGCTCCTTAGGTGTGGTATGCAAACTCTTCGTTGTGGCATGCATGTGGGTTCTGGTTCCCTGGCCAGGGATCAAACCCAGGCCCCCTGCATTGGGAGTGTGGAGTCTTAACTGCTGTGCCACCAGGGAAGTCTTGCTGGGAAGATGTTTATAATGGCTGTATTCCTGTTCACAGTTCAAGTGTGTCACCATCCATGCTCAGACATAAAATGACCATTGGAAGCTCATGGGACAATAATGTCTGATAAGACTTTAAGAAACCAAAAGATTTTAGAGATATTAATTTAAGACGTTGGGTCTCATTTGCGTGCCACATAGTGACAACTGCCTTGAAGCTGAGGGGCCTCACGTGTATATTCTGGTTCGCAGCGCGAGTGCATCTCTATCCACGTGGGGCAGGCGGGGGTCCAGATCGGCAATGCCTGCTGGGAGCTCTACTGCCTTGAACATGGAATTCAGCCCGACGGCCAGATGCCAAGCGACAAAACCATCGGCGGTGGGGATGACTCGTTCAACACGTTCTTCAGTGAGACCGGGGCTGGCAAGCATGTGCCCAGAGCCGTGTTCGTGGACCTGGAGCCCACCGTGGTCGGTAGGTACCCTTAGACTTAGAAGGGGAAGCACAGGACCTTTGCTGGGTTCCTCCAGATCAGAAGCCCGAGGTAGTTTCCAAGGGGAGCTGCCAGGAGAGAGCACCTTTCAGTGGCGGCCACCCAGGAGACAACAGAATGTCACCTTAGAGCCCGTGAGACCCAGGCCACAGAGGGCGCCCGGCAAAAGTCACGCTGATGTCTAGTATGTCAGGGCCATTTCAGCAACACCCCGGGTGTAGCTGTGGGTGTGAACAAAACATGCACGCGCAGAACCGCCTGTGCAGTGTGAGCGTTCCCTCGCCTTTGGGAACTGGCCACACTGGCATTTGTTCCTCGGGTTGACTGGACCTTCCCGGAGCCATAAACAGCAGATGAGGCATGTGTATCACACGGAGACCTTTTCTGTGAGACGCTGACGCTGCTGGCCTGTGAGGCGCAGCACGTGCCTGTAGAATTGAAGGTTTCCCCGGACCTGGCCATCCCGGTGAGTCAGCGACCGTCCTTAGAGTCTCGGGCACGCTGTCCTCTCTGCAGATGAAGTGCGCACGGGGACCTACAGGCAGCTCTTCCACCCGGAGCAGCTGATCACCGGGAAGGAGGACGCGGCCAATAACTACGCCAGAGGCCATTACACCATCGGCAAGGAGATCGTCGATCTGGTCCTGGACCGGATCCGCAAACTGGTGAGAAGGGCCCTGGGAAGGCCTCCTGGACAGGAGGGGAGGCCCGGGATCTCCCCGGGACATCACTTTGGCAAAACCCAGCAGAACCATGAGTGCAGGGTCTTCCTTTCCGGTGTGGCCGCAGCGCGTCCACGTCTGTAACTGCTAAGTGTGACGCGTGTTCCCTGTGGATGGGTTGAACCTGTGTAGTGAACCTGCAGAGGAAGAGTGTGCCGTGACCGGGGCCTGTGGGGGCCCGTGGGGGCCCGTGGGGGTGGTGGCACGGCTCGTGCGGGCGTGGCCTCACAGCCTCCGCTCTCCTGCAGGCGGACCTGTGCACGGGCCTGCAGGGCTTCCTCATCTTCCACAGCTTCGGGGGCGGCACCGGCTCCGGCTTTGCGTCTCTGCTCATGGAGCGGCTCTCGGTGGACTACGGCAAGAAGTCCAAGCTGGAGTTCGCCATCTACCCGGCCCCCCAGGTGTCTACGGCTGTGGTGGAGCCCTACAACTCCATCCTGACCACGCACACGACCCTGGAGCACTCGGACTGTGCCTTCATGGTGGACAACGAGGCCATCTATGACATCTGCCGGCGCAACCTGGACATCGAGCGGCCCACGTACACCAACCTTAACCGTCTGATCGGGCAGATCGTGTCCTCCATCACGGCCTCCCTGCGCTTTGACGGCGCCCTCAACGTGGACCTGACGGAGTTCCAGACCAACCTGGTGCCCTACCCCCGCATCCACTTCCCCCTGGCCACGTACGCCCCAGTCATCTCGGCCGAGAAGGCCTACCATGAGCAGCTGTCCGTGGCCGAGATCACCAACGCCTGCTTCGAGCCGGCCAACCAGATGGTCAAGTGTGACCCTCGCCACGGCAAGTACATGGCCTGCTGCATGCTGTACAGGGGGGACGTGGTCCCCAAAGACGTCAATGCGGCCATCGCCACCATCAAGACCAAGCGCACCATCCAGTTTGTGGACTGGTGCCCGACTGGGTTCAAGGTAGGCTGGGTGGTAGCGCGTGTTTACCTTCCGCCCACGGCAGATCCTGGGATGGGGTGCTGCCCCTCTGTGGAGGGTACCCTGATACAGGGAAGCCGGGCTGGGTCATGGATTAGTAAGCTGGGGACAGTTCTCATTCCTTCACTGGTGTCTCTAGAACTTCCTTCCTGAGTCATCACATGATACAGCTCTGTGAGTGTATTTTTTACAGAAATTATCTGGAGGAGTTCTTGGGTGGAAAACATAGATTGATTTAGAAATAAGATGTTTTTTCTTATAGTAATTTTTCTTAGAATATAAATGTAGGAATTTTCTGGGCGTTTTGGTAATTTATGGGGATATTTGAACTTGGGGCACTACTGTAAACTGACTGTTTTCTCTGAATTGCACTTGATTCCATCGGCATGTAAAAATTACATCCAATTTAAGTGTCGTATGGAACGTTTGGTTTACAGCACTGTCATGAATCCTTCTGTGGAGAAGTGGAGATTGGGGAGCCTATACAGTATGTCCTGGGTTGTCCTTAGACCCAGCTTGCTCTGACCTTCCACTGGACACAGGACAGAAACTTGCTCCTTACTTGATTCCCAACGTTCCCTCTGGGAATGGAACTGTGCTTCCCTGAGCCCTGCTCTTAGGGCCTCTGCTGGCTCAGACCCTCGCTGCTGCGGTGGGTTCTTACCTAGGAGTCTGGGTTTCTTCCTCTGGTCCAGGGCTCAGCACAGCTGGCCAACCCATCACCTGGTTTTTTTAATGGTTTCGTGTGAGCACAGCCGTCCCCGCTCATTGGCTCATTGCTGTGGCAGCTCTTGTGCTGCAAAGACAGGGTTGAGTATCTGTGACAGAGCCCCTGTGGCTCAGCAGCCTAGAACGTGTGCCGTAGCCCCCTTGACAGACCCTGTATCTCCTGCCAAAACCTCTGGTCACGTGATCCCTGGTCTGAAGCTTGGACTGCCTCTCCCTTGGTCTCAGTGCTGGGATCTCGTTCCCTCCCTCTTACTTAGTGTTCATGTGGGCCACATCCATGGCAGTGGTCACAGTGTCAGGGACCTCTGACAGTGTGCTTGTCACTCTGCTATGTGTACACTGTTTGTTGGGAAAGCATGGGGTGTGACCTGCCCTTGTGATTCTGCCACAGTTGTGTTCTCTGAATCTGCCTAGGTGGAAAAGGCTCAGCTATAGACATTAATCCCCATCTTGTTGAACCCTCTGGAGAAAATAACATATGAAGAATCCCAAGCAGTGTCCCTTCTTAGAGGGAAGATAGTCCTATCACCTGGGTACCTATCACATGTCACACAGTTGCTGGGACACAGCCCCTCCAGCAGCTTGGGTGTGAGCGAGGGTGGCAGGCTCTGGGGCTTCTCTTTCCATTTTCCTTGTCTGGAAACCAGAACCCTGCTTTCCTGGCACCTTGCCTGGCACACAGCTGGGCCCAGAGTACAGGGTGGCCCCAGCCACCCCGGGTCGAAGGCACCTGCATGCCTTCTGTTTCCACAAACGCAGCCACCATTCCTGCATTGACGGAAGCTTCACGTAGTGCTTTCTCCCCTTCTTTGGCAGGTGGGCATCAACTACCAGCCCCCCACAGTGGTCCCGGGGGGAGACCTGGCCAAGGTGCAGCGGGCTGTGTGCATGCTGAGCAACACCACAGCCATCGCCGAGGCCTGGGCCCGCCTGGACCACAAGTTCGACCTCATGTATGCCAAGCGCGCCTTTGTGCACTGGTACGTGGGGGAGGGCATGGAGGAGGGCGAGTTCTCAGAGGCCCGGGAGGACCTGGCAGCGCTGGAGAAAGATTACGAAGAGGTGGGCGTGGACTCGGTGGAAGCGGAGGCCGAGGAAGGGGAAGAGTACTGAACGGGAGGGAGCGGCTAGTGGCCCCCTGTTCCCCGCCAACTGTCATGTTATAGATGTTTATCTACAGTTTCTGAATTAAACCTCTGTCTCTTGTGCTCACCTGGAACACGCTCATCTGTCCACAGGAGCAGGGAGGATCCCTCTGCTGAGCCATGTGGACGGCTGTCCAGCTGCTTGGGCTGCGCTGCTGGGGTGGGTGGACTTACATCTGTGAGGAGCCTCTGCTTGTGTGACGTGACCCAAGGGCAAAAAGTCAGTGTTTCCAATCCAAGGTTTAAAAACAAACAGTTCTAGGAAAACTGAGTTAGGTTTTTCAATTGAATTTGCCACTTTCCAGGCTTCTTTATTGACGGGACAAGTGGACTAAGGTGTAAAAGCTTAGAATTGGAGTTTGAAAACCTGAGGTCCATGTAAACCTGTAAAACTGGGGCAAATGTGGAAGGTCAGGACATTTTGGGGGAAAGGGTTTTACTGGATTCTCTGTGGCATGCATGACCCACAGAGGGTTAAAAGCTATAGGTCACGGCCCTTCTGTGCTCAAACCCCTGCTGCACCTGAGCGCCCTGGGAGGGCCTCAGTGAAAAGGCAGAATACCTGGTAATATGCACATTTTCTCAGAGGCTCAAAAATGAGGTCTGGGAGGTGGGGTCACTGGTTGAAGTCACTTGGTTGGTTCAGCTGAAGCATGACGAGGACCAGCACACAGAACTAATTCTAAATCTCTATGCCTTAATATATTCAAAAGGTAACAGAAGACATCTTGAACAGACCCTCAGGTTTTCAAAGAGGTTTATTACCAACGGGAGGAGCAGCCTGTCTGAGAGGCTGGCGGCCCGCGGTGGGCCCGTGCAAATCCTCTTGCTCAGGTGTTGCTCCGCGTGGGGCTCTTCCCCGGCCCGCCCACCTTGGGCAGCCTGGTGGCGCTGGGCTGGCGGGGCATCCTCTGGCTGGATCCTTCCCGGACGCTGCGTTCTGGCAGCGTCGGGCCTCCGCCAGGGGCACCGCTGCCTTTGTTTCTCCCTGAGCAGACACAGAACACAGGCGTTAGCAACCGGGCAGAGGCCACCTCGCAACACCTATTGTCTGTGTCCCGAGAGCAGTGCCAGGGGCAGCTCGGCGTGTCGACCCCCAGCAACTGCCCTCCGCGCCAGACATGGTGACGCAGGAAGCGTGTTAGTCAGGCTTCTGGATTTGGATCTTGGAAGCTCTTCCTCATACATTTTCCTCCCTCTCCCCTCAAGTGTTCTACAAATACTCAGGTTCACTGGGTCCTATGACTGGGCTCCTGCTGAGGACGCGCCCTGTCCATGGGGCGGTCACGCTCAGGTGCAGAGCACAGCTCTGGCCGCTCCCCCACTGGTAACCTGCCAGATTTAGTCTGTCCTCTGCTGACAGCCAGGAAGGTCTGCAGTCATGCCTGGGCCAGTGCCTGTGGCATCAGCAACAGAGAGGACCCCGGGGCACAAGCGTGCCTGGGCCACAGTCCCTCCCCGCTGGGCCGGCCTCAACCTGGGCTCTCCTTCGGCCTGCAGCTCTGACCCCCAGCCTCCATCCTGGTTTAGCCCAATAGCCTGCAGTGGGGAACCGGGGGCTCTTGGACAGAAGACATGACAGTTTCCTAGGGGCTTGTTGTTTCTGCTCACCAGCTGTCACCTGGGCAAGGGGAGGGACCTGCATTTGAGACTGAAGTCCGTGCTCTAATCCTTACACCTAGCTACTCCCCAGGACTCCTGCAGGGATAGGATGGCCCTTCTCAAGACACTTTTTGGGAAAGTTCTTCCTCAGAGAGCAGGAGGTCTGTGCTGCCTGGCACGGGGGGTGGGTTGCAGTGGCATCAGCTTGGAACCCTGAAAGCTTGGGTTTCCCTGGCGTTGCTTCTCCCCTGAGAGCCCGTGTGTACTCGATTTGACAGAAGTGTAGTAGTAACGAGTTCCCAGTGCCGGGTGGAGTAGACAGGAGCGTGTGGTAGGGTGAAGCTGGGCCAACTCTGTCCCAGTGACTCCCGGAGACAGAAGCAAAGAGAAACATCACCCTTCATCTCTGGTACAAATGCTAATCTTCTGGTCCCCACTGACTGGCCCTGTGAGTACATGGGCCCCACCACCCTGCAGGGTCTCCCAATGTGCCAGTGCCCTGCTCAGGCCATGCTTCCCCCTCCCCACCAAGGCTGAGCCGGGCCAAATCAGGTCCGTGGAGCCTGTGGCTTAGCCCCGGGTGCTGGGTGCTCCCAAAGCACAGCTCAGGCTCAGCTCCACTGCAAGCAGCAGGGCGGGTCCCAGCTGTAGGCTTCACTTTGAAGCCAGCTTTGCTTTGGCTTGCACATGTGTGAGTTTCCTCTCCCCCCCAGTGTAATGACCAGGGACCCTCTGGACACTCAAGGATGAGAGGAAACTAGAAAAGAGCAAGTAATGTTCATCTTTAAATCTGACGAGGCCGATAAACCCTGGAAGTAAGAAACCAATGTAACTCTGGGTCATAGAAGGTGTCAAAGAAAACTATTTAAGGATGAAAGTAGCCCATTTACCCAGCTCAGTGTGATTCTTAGAACCCTAAAGGAATCACATGCTTTGGGCATTCGTGGGGAGACCCACTCAGACCTCATTTTACACGCGGTTGTGGAGGTCAAGAAGGTTTGCAGAGCCCAGTGGACCCAGCAAGGGGCATCTGGGAGCTCGTCAGGCCTGCTCCAGCTCCCTCCTGACAGGGTTATTAGGGTCCGATGGAATGCAGTGAGGACTGGGGCTGAGCCAAGGGTGACCACAAGCTGCGGTGGGGGTCGTGGGGACATGCTCCCAGGCCTGGTTCCTGTGGGGCCCTCTTAAGGGTCAAAGACAGATAAGGGTGTCTGTTAAAAACAGTCCGGTTTACCCTCCTACCCCTGAAACCAGCTGTGGCCACTCAGTGTTGGATGCCCCCTAATGAAGCAAATGCCCCAAGTTCACCAGCCCATTGCCACCCATGACTCGGGGGCCCTGAAGCTGGGGAACCACCCAGACCTGGTAGGACCCACTCTGTCATTGACCTTTGGAGTGGCCCCTGGGACCCCTGATCACCCATCCTGAGAGCTCTGCCGCAGAGCTGGGCGGGAACGAGAATTATAGAAAGCCCCAGAGCGCTTTCTCCTGGGTGGTGGGCGCACCCCCTTATGGAGTCACAGGCCAGATGGCTGCTGAGGCCAAATGTCAGTGACAGGCTGTGAGCCAACACTGAAGGCATGTTGTGTGCGAAGGGGTGGGGGGACGGGTGGGTGAGAAATGAGAGGGAAAGAATACACCACAGCCCTGCTATCTGCAAGGCCAACTGGCGGGGTCTGGTGGCCAGGATGAGCGGGCGGCCAGGGGTGTGCAGAGCACACAGCAGGGGCTTGATCTGTGCTTCCGGAACAGATACAGACAGAACGATGCATGACACGGACTGCACGTGTGCGCTTTAACCCTTAACTCAGCCCACACTTCTGGGGAGGTGATCCCCACATGGACGTGCCTGTGACTCCTCCAGGCACATGGCCCAATGGCCGTATTGGGGAGAAGCTCGGCGTCAGTGCTCTGCAGCTGCGCTGCCCCCAGAGACGGGCTGCGAGCCACCTGCGTGGTCTTTAGCTTTTTTAAGAGCCATGTTAAAAAGTAAAAGAAACAGGAAATTGACTTAAATGTTTCAGTTAACCCAAACATCCAGTATGTCATTTTAGCGGGTAATCAGTATAAAAGTTATCCGTGAGGTGTCCATTCCCTTCTGGTGCCAACGCTCGGGTACCCGTCCTCATGGCTCCACACACCAGACTCCACCTTATGCTTTCTGGGGGGGGACATCTTTTTAGAATGTGTGGTTTCCCTAAACTTCAACAGCACACAACTGAACCTAACTCCGCATCCTTATGAAGACAAGCCTAACCCCCCTGAGCTCTCAGGACAGAAATGGTGAGCCTGACAGGCCCCACAGGGCACCTGGTTGGCCAGGGGACAGGAACCCAGAGAGCCAAGCCCTTGAGTGGGGCTCCAGCCCTTGGTCTGGGTCAACCTCACTCCGATTCTGAGGGAAACCTAAGGCCAGCTGGCTCCAACGTTCCCAAACCCCCACCACCAGCCTAGACCACCATGGTCCCCCATTGCTTACTCTGTGACAATGCTCCTTATTTTCTCTACCCAGATCCTGCCATTAACCAGGTGACCAGAGATCTGTGTGGACAGATGCTTTGATATGCAGCCTCAGAGATCTATCTCATTGGTGGCCTCTGCCTCTCGGCCTCAGTGTACTCCTGGCATGACCCCTTATCTGCCCTCTACCTCCACTGGGCATCTCCCCAGGGCCTCAGTGCCCTTGTACCCTGGCTGGTGGCCGCCCAGCCCAGCAGGACCTATGGCCTGAGCACTCAAGGGGAAACGACCCTGTGGGGCCCAGTGCCCCATGCCTCTCCAGTCCCTGGCCCGGGGCTTCCTCCCCACCTCCCATCCCTCTATGCAGTGCTCCCAGCCCCGCACCCCAACACACCCTTGACTGTACCCTCTCCCTCCCTCCCCCCACACCCCAGCTCAGCCCCCTCCCAGGGGCTGCAGCAGCGCACAGGACTCTGCAGCTGGTGCAAGGGCCCTGCCCCCAGCTTGTTTAACGCCTGCTACTCCAGCAAGGCCGGTGCTGTCCTTCGAGACTGGACGCCCGTCACTGTCGGTATGTCTAGCCACTGGACAGACAGCGTGTTCACCCTGCAGCCCCACTGTGCCCTCAGCACTGAGAGCAGGCCTGGCACTGAGCAAGGGAGGGAGTGGCAAAACTCCCGAGTGAGGGGATCTCTCTCCTTTAGTCCCCACGCTCCTCAGGCCCCCTGTCCAAGCTCCAGGCACAGCTGGAACAGCAAGGTGGGTGATGCAGGGAGGGGCACGTGGGAGCGTGCAGCTAGAGCTCCCATGGGATTTCACACTCTAACACATTGTGCCTGGCAGTGCCTGGAAGGCACCCCCAGCTCAGAAACCAGGCAGTTCAGGGGACCCATGGTCTGATCCTCCCGGCAGCCAGTCCAGGTGGGTGATGGCATCTAAGAGGCCCAGGTGCCTGTCACACCTCAGGCTTTGCTCTCCACAGCACACCACGCTGTCCCTTCCCCGCCCCTTGGGTGTCCTCCTCTGGGCTGGGGGCAGCTCTACAGAGCGCAAGTCTCACCAGCAGAGTTAGCCTTTGGGGACAGGGTGTGGGCTTGTCCTGTGAGCACTGCACTTGTCTCTAATGAGCGGAGCTGTGAAATCACGCCCTCAGTCCCTAAGCTGTGGGGCAGGGATGGCCCACTGGGTCCTGCCCTTGCAGCTCAAAGCTGCTCTGGCTTTCTGGGGGCCACAGCAGTTTCCACGGAAACAGGAGAGAATACCAACCCCCAGAGATAAACCAATAAACGCAACCTGCAAAAGGAGAGAACAGGCAGCAAGAGAACCGGAGGGAACCGGGGGGCCCCGGAGAAAGAGGCGAGTGCGAGGCAGCTAGGCCGTGGAGCAGAACTGGAGAGGCCGCAGGCTGCAGGGCCGAGGAAAAGGAGGGCCTTGCGGGGGGGGTACAGTTCTCGGCAGAGAGAAAGGAGGCTGCTGGAGGTCAGAGAGAGACACAAAGAGAGCAGACAGCGTGCATCAGTGAGGCGGCCTGCACTCCAGTGCCCAGGGCCTCTCAGGACGGGTCACGGGCCCCCAGGGCCCAGGCACACCCACCCACAGGGCCCAGTTGCCCTCCACCCCAACGTCAGCCCTTCTCAGGATGTTTCTGGCTAAGGAACCAGCCTGGAGGTTCTGCATTTCAGAGGGTTTCTGGGATGGGGAGCAGAAGTAACACCCGAAGCGGATTAGAGCTCCATCATGACACCCTGGTCACCAGCACCTGCTCATCCCCCAGCCATGACCCTCCAGACTGAGGAGGTCCCTCAGGCCTCTGTACCCTGCCAGCCATAGCTTCCAGCGCTCACTCGCAGCCCAAGGATGGAAGCTTCGCTGTCCAGATTTCTGGGTAGGACCTGGGCCGGGTGGGGTGCCAACAAGGGCACGCAGGAAAGCCTCTGCCCGCCCTGCTCCCTGAGGACTTCCGCAGAGGCTATACAGTCCATGAGGACAGGAACCAAAGCTGCCTTGTTCCCATGTTTGCGGAATAAAAACGTTCAGAGCAGAGGTGGGGAGGAACTGGGCACGCAAAAGTCCCAGACGAGGTCTAGCCTGCCTGGGTCTCCCACCCTGTGTCCTCCCGATCTGGAAGTGCACCCTCAAAGGTGGCAGCAAAGTCGAAGCTAGGGACGGGAGCCCAAGGGGCCAGACCTTGGATGGGCCCAGCCTGTCCTGGGACAAGAGGAACAGAAAGGCCTGCACTCACGGTCAAGCCCGCGCGGTGCCAGGCGCTGCTCCCCTTCCGCCCCCGTCCCCCTCCCCGCCGCCCAGGCCCGGGTCTGACCTCGGGTCTCAGGCACGCTGGGTGTGGGCAGGGGCGCCGCCGCGGGGTCCTGGGGCTCGCTCGCCAGCCTCTGCCCGGCGCACATGGACTTGAGCATCTGGAAGACTGCGAGGGGCGCCACGTTAAGCTTCAGCAAGTCCACCAGGATCCTGGCGAGAACACACGCTGCGGCAGTGAGCCCTACTCGCCCGGTCCGGCCGTCCCCGGGGACCCCGACTCCCCCGGGACCCCGCCTCCGCCGGGCGCTCACTTGAACACGTCGGGGTCCATAGCGCCGCCCGCCGCCTGCGCCAGCTCGAACAGCTCCATCTCCTCGGCGCTCAGCACCTTCTTCCGCCGCAGCGCCAGCTTCTGCAGGGCCGCCTCCAGCCCCGCTGGCGGCCCCGGCCCGGGCCCCGCGCCCGGCGCCGCCATCTGCGGACCGCAGAGGGTGTACGCCGCTGGGTCCGGTCCCCGCTCCGCCCGGCCCCGCCGCGCCCCCTACCGGCCCGCCGCGCGCCCCTCTCCCCGCAGCGCCCACGCCATCCGGCGCTCAGACCCGGACCCGGGCGGCTGCAGGTTTGCGTAAGACCGGGCCCTTGGAGACGGGGCTTCCCCGCGCGCTAGCCGAGGTGGCGGCACCCAGTGCAGCGCGGACATTCTGTGGGCGCTCAATAAATGCCCATCGGGCCCAGAGCGTAACTGTTCCGCGCCGACTCCCCGGTAGGGGGCGCGCCTCGAAGCCCTAACGCACCTACACGTGTTTGCGCACGCGCGCTCCTTACGGCGGATTTCCCCGCTGCGCACGCGCGTTCCGAGGCGGGCCTTCGCTTTGCGCACGCGCCTTTTACTGTGTCAGCCAGAGAAGGTGGCGGCACATTTCCTGCTAGGCTGGGGGAACGTGACGCCACGCGCAGCTTGATGACGACGTTTCGGCGCCGGGTCGCTGAATGGCGGCCTCGGTCCTTAAAGCCGGAGACGCTGTGGCTCTTTCAGGTGAATGGTGGGAATCGCGCGCGGTCCGGCCTCGCGTACCGGCGGCCACCCCGAACTTCCGCCGAAACCAGCTCTGTTCCCACGCGAGCCCCGGGCCTCGGGCCGGGCCGGCAGGGCGCCGAGGGCCGGACTGCGCCCTCCCGTCGCCTTCCCGCGCACCTCGCACGCCCCACCCCGGTGGGCCCGCGGTTAACGTTCGCTGCGCGCGGTGGAGGAGGGAGAGTCTGGGACTCAGCGAGCGGTGTGGAGGGAGCGGGGTGGGTCTCGGCCCCGGCCCGATCCTTACTCGCCTCCCCAGGTGTGGGCCGTCTTTGCGGAGCCTCAGTTTCCGCGTCTGTGACACGGGGGTCCCGGTGCTCCCTTCACGGGGCAGTAGTGAGCGGCAGGCGGGATCACGCCCCGCTCGCAGCGCGGCCAGAGGGAGGCCCTGGCGAGATTGGCGTTGACGGGGCTGCGGCTCACGGGAGGGACCCCGAAAGCGGATCGGAAGCCGCTCCTGAAGGCAGCGGGTGTGGAGGTGGCGGGATGAAGCGGAGGCTGGGCACACAGAGCAGGCGGCGCGGCGGGGAGACGCTGCCCTCTCCCCGAAACACCCTGCTTGGGCGCCTCGGGCTCATTCCTTCAGCCGCTACCTCTGCAAACTTGCTCTGAGCAAGGAGCAGCATTTAATTCATCATCTCTAAAGCTCTGCCCTTAGCAAACAGTTCAGGGTTTTATGTCGCTTTGATCGTTTGGGAGTAGTGCAGTGTTCCCTGGACCACTTGGTTCAGGACTGAAGCGTTTTATTTAAGTCATCCTTAAAACTGAAACCCATAGCTAGTTTAATTAGGAGTTGAACAGTCTCAGTGTTAACTGAACTCAGACTCGGCTCCTCCCAGCTCAAAAGCCAATACTCCAGAGACAAGTGTTGGTACAAAGGAAAGGTTGCTTTACTCAGAAGGCCAGCAACCGGGTAGAAGGTGGACTGGTGTCCCAGAACGCACTCCAAAGATTCTGCTCAGCCGTGACAGTTTTTAAAGGGAAGAAAGGGAAAGAATCTCAGAATCGAGGCAGAAGGTCAAGCTCTGCGTCATTTTCCATTGGGTGTGGGCTGGCTGACTCCTCATGAGCTTTCTTCAGATGTTATCTTGCCTGCGTGATCTCCTGCCGGATTGCACAGGGAGAAGCTGGGGGTAGAGAGCTAGTCATTCTTTAACTACGTAATTTTTCATTCCTACTTCTTTTAATCTAGGGAAGGAATCAATAGGTTAAGCAAGGTATTGTGTGCATTCAGTAGAGCATATGTCAGGAGTTAGGTTAAGTGTTGCCTGGTGACCTCATTTCTATAAGGTTTGAGGCGAACAGAAATGGGCAAACAGGAACGGGGCAAAGGAGCTACTTACAGATCCCCACTGTCTGACATCATTCCATTTCTGTGGGATTAGGAGCAAAGGCTCATCTTCTGTAACTTCTTCGTGCTCACATAACGCGCAGTATTCTTAGAGTGGAAGATGTCGACGTGAGTCTGTGGCATCTCTTTGCTGACAATTTTAATTTTTTTAAATTTATTTATTTATTTATTTATTTATGGCTGTGTTAGGTCTTCGTTTCTGTGTGTGGGCTTTCTCTAGTTGTGGCGAGCGGGGGCCACTCTTCATCGCAGTGCGCGGGCCTCTCACTGTCGCAGCCTCTCTTGTCGTGGAGCACAAGCTCCAGACGCTCAGGCTCAGTAGTTGTGGCTCACGGGCCTAGTTGCTCCGCGTTTGCTGACAATTTTAGTTGCCTGCTTACTAATCAGGCTCAGTAGTTGTGGCTCACGGGCCTAGTTGCTCCGCGTTTGCTGACAATTTTAGTTGCCTGCTTACTAAAAATTGGGCAGAGCAAGCTACAATTATTTTGATGCCCACAAAGATATAGATTATTATGAGCAATAACGTTAATCTCATTGTCTTGAGGCCAGTTTTTGGAATCGTGCTAGCCACAGATGGAGCAGCTTATGTCATGGCTACCGTCTGGTCATCATGCATTTGGCTTTTTCCCTCTGGTGGCAGTTATAGTATCTGTAAAACAACTCAGGAGTGTACATCAGACACTGAAAGATTCTGTGACTCTCTTGTCCTAATCGTTAGCTGCTTGAGCCCGCTCTTTTGTGACTCAGGGAGACCTGGGAAACTTCAGCTTTTCTACAAACAAGAGGCAGGGGACATGGAGGGGCCTTTGTACAGGGGTGGGGAGTGTGCAGGTTTCTGCTCGGTTTCATGGGAAGGTGTTCATAATGCCCAGTGGCAGAGATACATGTTTCCTGTCAGCCCCTCAGCTGCCCACCCAGCCTCTCCATCCATATACAATGCCAGTTGCCGCATCAGCACCGTTCCTCAGGCCATGGGCAGAGCTGTGCCAGGAAAGCCGTCAGCAGCCCATCAGTGGGACTTGCATACTCCCTCTCTGCTCAGTCCGAGTCTGGATATTTTCAGTTTCTGATTGGGGGCACAGAGAGGTAGGATTCTGGAGAGCTACCCCTGATTTTCTGGTGGCCGTTCAAAGGCTCCATTGGCAAAGCTGGCTCGTCCCCTCCCTTCCTTCTCAGAGAGCACAAGTAAGACAGAGGAGATGTGTCCACCTGTCTCTATGGGAGAGTAGTGAGGAGGTCTGTGGGTTTGAGTCTTGGCTCTGCCATTTCTAAGCTGGCGGAGGGCAAGTGATTTTTCTCTCTGCCTCCATTTCCTTATCTGTACTGACCTCGTAGGGTTGTTATGAGGATGTATTTTCTATTCTTACTTAACAAACTTTGCAGCTTAAAGCTGCATCTGTTGGTTATCTCATGGTTATGTGTCAGAAATGCAGGCTCAGCTGGGTTCTCTGCTTAGGGTCTCTCAAAGCTGAGGTCGACCTGTTGGCCAGCTTTGCTCTTATCTGGAGGCTCTTGGGAAGAATCTGCTTTCAAGCTTATTCAGGTTGCTGGCAGGATCCAGCTCTTTGCAGTGGTAGAACTAAGGTCCCCATTTCCTTGCTGGCTATGAGTCAGGACTGCCCTGTATCTTATGGTTCTCACATTTGAGACTTTAACTGTATCTGCAAAACCCCTTCACAGCAGCACCTAGAAGAGTGTTTGAATGACCAGAGACAGGAATCTTGGATGGCTGTCTTTAGAATCCTGCCTGCCTGCCACCGAGGATTAAATGAGAAATGTATGGAGAACCCTCAGAACCAGGCCTGGCATGTGGCAAGTGCCACACAAGCTTAACCAAGTTTTCCCAAGGGTTCCCTGCCACAGACCTGGCTCCGGGGCTGGACCCTGTGGACGGCAGGCACGTAAGCAGCATTTCTGTAAAGTGTGGGCCTTGGCAGTGCAGTGGTGCTGAGCTGTGCAGATATTCTCCTGGCCTTGTGTGTCTTGTGTGGCAGAGGTTGAGGTTTTGTCTTTGTCTCTCTGCAGTGGTCCTCTAAGACGGCCCGTCTGGACCCTGCCCGGGAGGCTGCCATGGCATTCCCCCACCTGCAGCAGCCCAGCTTCCTGCTGGTAAGTGTCAGCTGCCCGCCCGCGTGCCAGGGTGATGGTCGCTCTGCAGCGGAGGGACTTGAGGGTTTTGCCACTGACTTGAAGAACTGTCCAGTGGTGATGTTTTGGGGGGATGTGCTGGAAATGACACTGGACTCGGGTGAGAACCCTCAGGCTCAACTCTGCCCTCTGTTGGTGCAGGACCTTGGGTTTATGCAGCTGCTGAGCCCTGGTTTTCTCATCTACAAGAGGAGTTGATTGAAATGCCGTTTCCTCAGTCTCCTGGGGTTTGGGGAGGAGCAAGGGAGAAGGATGTACACCCACATTTTCACATCTTGTAAATCCTTACACGAAAGCGAGGTGTTTTAATGACCGTAACTGTCATTGGTGAAGAACAGAAGGAGGCTGCTGTGCTGGGGCACTAGGCCTGCACTTTTTATGAACCTGTATTTGGAAGGATGTTCTTCTTCGGTGCCCCTCTAGAGCCAGCAGGTCCGACCCAGGCCTGCACAGCCGGGTGTCTGCCTCTGACCGAGACCCTGTGGACCCCATCCTCGTGTGGAGGTGGCCAGGGCCTTGGATACCCTGGGCAAAGCCTTTGTGGTTAGAAACCTGGCCTTTCCTCCTGATGTTCATCCATGTGCACAGGGCCTTCTTCCCTTTGTGGTCAGAAAAGACGAGAGCTTTCCCTCGCCCCTGATCTGGGGTACATTTCCTTACTTCTTGTCCTGAATGTTTTCTGGCTTCTCCGTCACCAGAGTGTTGGCATTTGGCTGAAGCTGTCTGTGGTTTTTGGCCTGCTGCATCTCTGAAGGTAACAGATAAAGGACGTCTTGGGTCAGAGGGCCAGTGACAACAAATGGTAGCTCACAATCACAGGGCTATAAATGGTGGGTGGTTAGCCCCGGGGGAAACTTCCCATTCACGTGCACACACTCGGTGAGTGCTCTGATCTGTGTGGGGTCCCCCGCTGGCTGCAGGGCTGACCCAGGAGCCAGCCCCCTGCTTGTGGATTGGATCCGGGTAGATTTTGTTCTCATGATGTGCAGCTCTCTGAGGTAGCTGGGGTGCCTGACAGAGGGAGCTGGGAGCCAGCCTGGAAAGTCCTGGCCTAGAGAGCACGGGACCCTGGCCTCGCCTAGGGGTGTCCTGTAGGCCCTGGACACATGCACAACCTGATGTGTGAGGTGCTGGGCAGTCAGGCCAGTGGTGTGTCTGATTCCTGCCCGTCTCTTGGATTACTGTTTGTTTATTTGTTTTTAAAGATTTATTTATCATTTATTTATTTAATTTATTTTTGGCTGTGTCAGGTCTTAGTTGCGGCGTGCAGGGTCTTCGTTGAGGCATGCGGGATCTTTTGTTGCAGTGTGCGGGCTTCTCTCTAATTGTGGCTTGCAGGTTTTCTCTTCTCTAGTTGTGGTGCACAGGCTCCAGGGCACGTGGTCTCTCTAGTTGAGGCGCACAAGCTCAGTAGTTGTGGAGCGCTGGCTTAGTTGCCCCGCAGCATGTGGGATCTTAGTTCCCTGACCAGGGATCGAACCCACGTCCCCTGCATTGTACGGCAGATTCTTTACCGCTGGACCACCAGGGAAGTCCCTGGATTTCTGTTTTGACTTGCACCAGAATATCAGCAAAAGCTGCAAAGCAAATGTGCTCGCTTTATTTTGGTTTCTTGTGTCTCCTAGGCTAGCCTGAAAGCCGACTCTATAAATAAACCCTTTGCACAGCGGTGCCAAGACTTGGTTAAAGTCATCGAGGACTTTCCAGCAAAGGTACAGTTCTGCAGCATCTCTTGGGGCCGTGTCTCACACACTCCTGGAAAAGCATTCTCGCAGCCCCTGCCTCCCATCTCTGAGCGCTGCCCTGCGGAGGCCTGACCCTGTATTGCGACTCTCACGTTTGTGACACGTGTAAACGTGTGACCACGACCACGTAGACCAGGCTTTCTCAGTCGTGGGCTTTCTGTCCCACATGGGACACTTAGCAGTGTCTGGAGGCATTTTTAGTTGCCACATGGGGTGGTGCTGCCGGCCCCGAGTGGAGGCCAGGTGTGCTGGCATCCATCCCCCAGGGCACAGCACAGCATCCAGGACAAAGACGCGTCCACCCCCAAATGTCAGCAGTGCCAAGGTTGAGCCCTGCTGTAAGTACTGAAAGTATGTGTTTACACCACACCCTGAATTGGCAGAGTAAGTGTGGGTCAGTTCAGGAGGCCCGCCTGGACCAGGAGTTGCCACCAGATGACAGGAAGGGCTTGCCCTGAGGAAGAACGGACAGTTCCACCCTTTTTAATAAAGCTCTCTTAGGGTCAGAAGTTTCTGGCATTTTAATTTTTTATTTATTTAATATATTGATTGATTTATTGGCTGCGTTGGGTTTTCATTTTGCGCCTGGGCTTTCTCTGGTTGCATGGAGCAGGGGCTACTCTTTCTTTTGGTGCGCAGGCTTCTCATAGCGGTGGCTTCTCTTGTTGTGGAGCACAGGCTCTAGGCATGTGGGCTTCACTAGTTGTGTCTCGCAGACTCTAGAGCGCAGGCTCAGTAGTTGTGGCGCATGGGCTTAGTTGCTCCGCGGCATGTGGGATCTTCCCGGACCAGGGCTCGAACCTGTGTCCCCTGCATTGGCAGGCGGATTCTTAACCACTGCGCCACCAGGGTCATCCCCACCGTGGGGTCTTATCCTCCTCTTTTCCTGCCCGACCCTTCTGCTCCCACACCCACCACCCTGCTTTGTTTCTGTGAATCTGACTCTTCTCACTCCCTGCGGTAGTGGGGGGTGAGGGTGGGTGGAGGCCTGGAAGCAAGTGGCGAGAATCACCCAGAGCATTTTGAACCTTGTGGAATCGGAAATTTGAACTGCCCCCCGCCCCAGAATTTTTAAATAAACCTTTTAATCATATGCTGGCTTATGTAACGGGGTCAGACATGAAGCAGCCACGCAAGCACAACAAAAGGATCCACAGCGGCTCCTGTGGGCGACACTGGTCCTGCTGGTCTCTGGGCCAGGGAGTGACGTCCTTGGCCCAGGGCCAGCAAGGGAGGCAGGCAGTGGTCCCCAGGAGCTTGCCCAAAATCTCCCTGCGCTGTTGCAGGAGCTGCATGCCATCTTCCCGTGGCTGGTTGAGAGCATTTTTGGCAGCTTGGACGGCGTCCTGGCTGGGTGGAACCTCCGCTGCTTGCAGGGCCGCGTGAGCCCTGTGGAGTACAGTATCGCCATGGAATTCCTAGACCCCGGGTAGGTTGGTCTGTTACCCCAGAGGGACTGGACTTTCTCTCACAGTGATCTTGTTTGCAGTCACTGTTAAAGAACAGTCAAAGCAAGATGGTTCACGGTTCATTTGTCCTGTTTTTGTTGTTCGTGTTCAGGGGCCCAATGATGAAGTTGGTTTATAAACTTCAAGCTGAAGACTATAAATTTGAGTTTCCTGTCTCTTACCTGCCTGTGAGTAAGCTGTGGTGGTGAGAGCCAGGCTTGGGGCCAGTGCCCCGCGCAGTGGCTGCAGTGCTGGCGGGTGGGCAGGGGCCTGAAGGGCTGTGACAGTGGCCAGAACGTCATGGTATCTGTTCAGGGCCCAGGAGCCGTCACAGATTGGAACTTCAATGTTTTTTTTTTTTCAAAGGTCATCTGAACTCTGCCAGTGGGAGGTCCTGGTTGGCTCCTGGCTGAGTGGCAGGACCACATGACTGGTAGCTTTGTCTTTCTGAGTTTCCAGTCCTGTGGGGGCAAATTAAGGGGTCACACTCATGGGTATGAGAAACAAAGCAGACAGGATCCATCGAGTGCCTGGCTGGGTTAGAGATGCACACAGCTGCAGCCCTGCTGTGGTGGGTCTGTGTGAGGACGAAGGGACAGAGTCTGCGTGAAGCTTTTTTGCACAAGCACCGCGCAGAGGACAGCACTGTTCCCCAGGGGGGGTCTGTGTGTTGGCCTCCTCGGCAGCCTTCCCAAGGGCCACCTCTGTCTGTCCACAGGACCCTGTGAAGGCCTCCATCCAGGAGCGTGTGCTCCCCGACAGCCCTCTGTACCACAACAAGGTCCAGCTCCCCCCAGCTGGGGGCCTTGGCCTGCACCTGGCCCTCAGTATCCTTTGTTGGCCCCGCGATGTGGGAGGCCGGGTGGCCAACACAGAGCTGGGTGGGGGGCCCCGACAGCCCTGTCGTTTGCCCCCTGACATGGCCCTCAGATCCATTTGAGTATTACATGTTCTTCTTTGCTTTGAGCCTCATCACTCAAAAGGTACAGAAGGGGTGCCTCTGAGCCGGGTTTGCTTTACTGAAGCCCCCGTGCAGGGAGGGGCTGAGGCCCAGGGCTTGTGTCCACACAAAGAAGGGCTGGGCCAGCCATCGGCCTGCCTTCCTCCATTTCTCCTCCCTTTCCTACCTCCTTTCCCCGGGTCCCCCTCCCTCCAGCCTTTGCCCCTCAGGCCACCCTCACTTAGTGAGGATGACAGGCTGGGGGCAGGCTTGATGGGCCATGTGGGGTGGGCTGGTGCCCTGAGTGGTGGTCAGGGAGGCTTCCTGTAGGAGGTGGCTACTGGTGTGGGCAGGGTGGGGGGATGGGGGTGTGTGTGGGCTCGTCAGGACTGAGGGGTCTAGCCAGGCCCTTTGTGGTGGGGGCTTTTCTCCTGGCACCGCCCTGTGATTGCTGGGTCAGCAGCCTGGGGCGGTGCCCACAGCCGTGCGCTCACAGGAGCTTTGCTTTCCAGCCGCCACCCGGGGCCCTCCACGTCCGCACTTCAGACTGCGCCTACTTCATCCTGGTGGACAGGTACCTGGCGTGGTTCCTGCCCACAGAAGGCAGCGTGCTCCCCCCTCTCTCCTCCAGCCCGGGGGGGCCCAGCCCCTCACCGGCTCCCAGGTGAGTGGCTGAGATGGCCTGAGCCCACCACTAGGTAAGGCCTGGCCCTTCCTGGTTGGAGGGCATTGCTCATGGGTGCCACTCCTTGTCTGGAGCACTCTCTTTTTTTAGGCCTGAGATTCTGCAGCCCCATCTGAGCACAGGCTGGTGGGCGGGGTGAGGGGGACGTCTCTGAAGCAGGCAGGTTCTGTGGCCCTGTGGATGGGGCCTGGCTCTGGTATGGGAACGGGCCGTTTTCTGCTTGTGGCCGCCCTCTCCACACGTGGCACCCAAGCCCCATGCCCAGCGGTGAGCAGGGTGGTGAGGGACTCAAAGCCGAGAGCTGATTGGCAGCACTGGGCGATTGGTCCTGGAGAGGAGGAGCTTGTGGGCAGCGCTGAGCTGTGGCCAAGTGAGACTAGCACGGACCTGTGGACTCGGGGACCAGGCCTTTGCTGAGCCGGGGCCTGTGGTAAAGAGCCGCTGGCACAGGCAGAGCAGGAGGGGAGCGTGAGGCCGGCCTTTCCGGGGGTGAGGAGCCTGTGCTCCTCTAGCCCTTGCCTCACTAGCCCCCGCTCCTTCCCTGGTGGCTGCAGCTCTTTCCTGCAGGTGCTGTCCCCCCACATCTGCTGGCATGTGCTGTACCGTTACCCCAAACTCGTGTGGACAGATGCTCCCAAGGAAAGGGGATGGTGAGGAGGAGTGCGGGGGAGGGGCTGCACAGGTGTTGCTGATGCTGCGGCCTGGGGAGGGGGGGCCAGGGATCTGGGGTCGGGGGAGAACCCAAGTGTGGCCTGGATTCACACCCCCTCAAAGGCAGACTTCAGCTGCTAGGCAGTTTTCTGGGCTGGATTTGATTTGTTTTCACAAAATAATTTCAGATTTTACACATTGCTACATGTAACAAAGAACTTTCACAGGCCCTTCATGCCTGTTGATTTCCGAGTTGTTTTATTCTATCTAATCTGTGTGTGTTTTTTCCTGGGCCATTTGAGTATGTTATAGACACGATGCCGTTACCTCTTAATATTTCAGGGTGTGTTTTCTGAAAGTGTGTGCATCTCTGTAACCGCGGCCATTCCGTTCAAATCAGGAGGCAGTGTTGCTGCCAGGCCACCATCTCATCCCCAGACCCCACTTGGGTTTCACCAGCTGCCCCACTCATGGCTGTCACGCAGCTGGGTTCGTCAGGGTCATTTCCCACACGCGGCTGTCTCTCTCTTGTCCAGAAGGTCCCACAGCCTTTCCTGACCTTGACAGCTGGTGTGTGCACAGTGGGTTCTCGGGTGTTTCCCATGATTAGGCCCAGGTGTGGCATCGTTGGCGGGGGGCACCGCAGTGGCGGCCGTGGTGCCTGTGAGCCCGCTTGCTAGGCTGAGGGTGATGCCAGGTTTTCCTCCTGTAAAGTTAACGAAGGTCTTTTGGCCTCAATTAGTGAATGGGGGACTTAGTAGGAAGATCCACTGAGCCCTCGCTCTTGTCAGCAGTGTCGGCATATCCCTCATGGTCTTCATTTCAGCCAGATCTATTGTGAATAGGGTGGTTGGCAAACAGCGCTTTTCTGATCTCACCCGTCCTGCATTTATCAATGGGCAGATGTGGATGGAAAAGTCACTCTTCTGTTTGTTTATTCACACATAGCAACGTGGACTTGAGGGTCGTTGGACACTTCCACAGGTTGTACTTGTCACTGCTGTCCTGGGTTTGAGGCCCAGATTGCCCTGGCCACACCCGTGGGAGCCTGCCGACAGAGATCTGCTTCTGTGTCTCCCTCAGGACGCCAGCTGTGCCTTTTGCGTCCTATGGCCTGCACCACACCAGCCTCCTGAAGCGACACATCTCTCATCAGACGTCTGTGAATGCAGACCCCACCTCCCACGAGATCTGGAGGTCGGAGACGCTGCTCCAGGTGAGAGCCTGGGTGCCTTCTCTGCTTCTGTTTCAGATAAACTGCTCAGCACCGCCCACCCCAGGGTGCAAGGGCCTAAAGCCTGCCCCTTGGTCTGGGGGTGGCTGTCAATTGTTAGTGTCTCTGCTGTGACTGATGAGAAAGAATTTGCCCACCTGTCTCACCTCTGTGTTACTGGCAGTGTTTTCACCCCAGGACCCCCTGTCCACAGAGTCCTATTTTATTGTGGTGACACGATGGCTGCCCAGCCTTTCAGTTTCCAGTGGCTTGGGTCACCCTCTCTGACTGCTACCGTGGTTTGGGAGGGGTGGAGAGTAAGCCCTGCTGCAGCAGTGTGTTTAGGGCACTGAATGGGGGGGCCTCCCCTTGCTCAGCAGGACCCCATCCCCTCCATGCCAGGGGGCCCCAGTGGGGACGGCAGTCCTGTGTGTGACCTTATGCGGCTCCAGCAGACCCCAGGCCTGTCTCTTCAGCGCCACCTTGGACATACTCTGCTGTTCTGATGCTGGATTCCAGGGCTGAGTGGGTTACCACAAGCATGGCTTGTTGAGAGCCTGGAGTGTGGATGAGATGGGGTTCTGATTTTATTCGGGAACTGAGGTAAAATACACATAATGTAAAATCTAAGTCTTAACCATTTTAAAGCATATAGTTGAGTAGCGCTAAGTATAGTTTACATTGTTGTAATGGGTTTCCAGAACCTTCCTATCCTGTAAGACTGAAAGTCTATACCTGTCAAACAGCAGCTCCTCAGTCCCCCTCCCACCAGCTCCCACACCCACCACCCTGCTTTGTTTCTGTGAATCTGACTCTTCTCACTGCCTCTGTCAGTGGAATCACACAGTATTTTTCTTTTTAATGACTCACTGGCTTCACTCAGCATAGTGTCTTCAAGGCTCATCCACGTTGTAGTATGTGTCAGAATTTTCTTTTTAAAGCTGAGTTAAATTCTGCTGTGTGTGTGTAACTATGTTTTGTTTATCTGTCCATCTGATGGACACTTGGGCTGCTTCCACCTCTTGGCTGTGGTGAACATGAGTGTGCAGTTCTCTCTTTAAGACCCTGCTTTCCGTCCTCTTGATTATCTGTTCTGAAGTGGGATTACTGGGCTGTACGCTAATTCTGTTTAGTTTTTTGAGGACCTGCCATGCTGTTTTCCATGGTGGCTGGACCATTTTTCATCCCCACCAGCAGTGCACAAGGGGTCCAGTTTCCCCACACCCTCGGAACACTTGTTGTTTTCTGGGTTTCTGATTGTGGCCACCCTAATCGTCGTGACTGGTCTGCTCTGCCCTGGTGACGTGTGGTGCTGAGCAGCGTTTCATGTCCTTGTTGGCCACGTGTGTATCTTATTTGGAGAAACGTCTATTCAAGTCCTTTGCCCATTTTTGAATTGGGATCTTTTTTGTGTTGACTTCTAGGCATTCTCTATATAGTCTGGATGTTAATCCCTTTTCAGATACATGATTTGCAAATATTTTCCCCCATTCTGTGGGCTACTTTTTTACTACGTATGTTGTGTCTTTCGATGCACAAAAGCTTTCAATTTTCATGAAGTCCAGTTTTTTCCTTTGTTGCCAATGGTTTTGGACTTACATCTAAGAAATTACTGTCAAATCCATTGTTGTGAAGCATTCCCCCATGCTTTCTTTTAAGGTTCTACAGTTTTAGCTCTTATATTCTAGGTCTTTGATGCATTTTGAGTTGTTTCTTGTTTACGACGTAGAGTGAGGGTCTGACTGTGCTCATTTGCATGTGAGCACCCTGTTTTCTCAACAGCACATGTCGAAGAGGCTGTTCTTTCCCTCACTGAATGGTCTTGACGGCCTTGTCAAAGACCTTTTGACCAGCTGTGCTCTTTCGCAGGTTTTTGTTGAAATGTGGCTTCATCATTATTCTTTGGAGATGTACCAAAAAATGCAGTCCCCTCACGCCAAGGTATGTTGCTGCCATGGTTTCTCTTCCCACCTCCCGCGCTGGCCCTGGTCAGCCTGCTGCTGCTTGTCCTTGATTTCAGTTAGTTTCAAGGACTGGCTAGTGGGACCCAGCAACCTGCCATCTCACCTCCCTCATGTGCTGAGCAGCAGGCAGGTTGTCCTCTGTGCTGGGCTTGCACCCTGGCGGCTGAGGCCCGTCCTCTCTGGGCCTCCCCATGCTACTTGCAGAGCCCTCTCCGTGGCAGCAGGAACAGATGTGGTTGTGTTGCTCGTGTTCTGGGGCGTGGTAGCCGTGGGTGCCTTTGGGAGTCACAGCGCCTCCTGCTGTCCCGCTGCAGTGGCACCCAGCAGACTCTGCCCACCTTGGTGGCCCTGCTGCCCTCTACGTCCTCCAGAGCAGCGGCAGCAGCCCTCCTGGCGGTGGGTGGGGTCTGACGCCCTCCTGCATGTGGTCTGGGCTGTCTCCTCCTCCTACTCTCCTTTTCCTCCTTCCCTTGCTGGGCAGCTCACGTGTGTGCAGAGGCCTAGAGTCCCTGGTCCCCTCCCAGGGTTGTGGCCACAGGGCTGGTCGGGGTAGAACAGTTCTGTTGAGTTAGGGACAGGTGATCAGGTCCACAGCCTGCGCGCAGGACTGCAGTGTGCCGCTTCTGTGCAGCAGTTGGCTCCTTAGACTTTGCTTTTGCCGCTGCCAGTCAGAGTCCTTAAGGGCTTCCTTAGGAATTAAGAATCTGTGGGTCACATTGGAACAGTGGCCTGTGCCCTTCCCTCAGTGGTCCTGCTCCCCAGCCCAGGGTTCTGCCGCACGGAGGACTGGGACGCAGCCCCAACACTCCTCTTGGAGCGCAGGATGTCGCAGCCTCCGTCCTTGGCCCCACACAGGAGGAGGAGAACGGGGGTGGGGCCGGGAATCCATCCTGGGCCTCTCGCGTCGCAAAGTGCCCACCATGCCCCCGTCTGCTTCCAGAGTGCACTTGCTGCTGCACGTTCCTGCTGCTGCCCGCCGGGCAGGGCTGGCTCCCCTGTGGGGTGCGCGGGGCTTGGTCTCGCAGAGGCTGCTTCACGGTGTTACGTTCCTGTCTGCACGTCTGTGTGGGGAGCCCGGGGCAGCCCACCCGCTTCAGGTCTTAGCCGTAGCTCTGCCGGCCAGAGGGCCCTTGCGAGCTGCCCGTCACCTGGGGGAACACCGAGTCCATATGGGGCGGGGTCTTCCCGCTCCTCCCCATGGTCACAGGAGGGTGAGGGCTGCTCAGGTTGACTTGGGTCAGTGCGGGGGGGGGGGCACCACGAAGGCCCCACCAGGCGCCAAGAAACCTTCTGCCCTTTGCCACCTGTTGAGGCCGAGAAACAAAACCTGAGGAGGCGGGGTGTGTGGGAAACCGCGGGGTCTGCTTCATCCAAGGCCCCTGCCGTCTGTCCAGGTCTGCCCCGCACCACGTGGAAGTCCTTGCTGGCCCCACGTAACCCTGGGGTCAGTTTGCCGGGTTTTCTGGGTGCAGGAAGTGCAGCTCCTGGAGCTCCCTTGGTGTGGCTGCGGCTGGGCTGGGTGCAGGCGCATGCACTCTCCCTGCAGGCTGCTGTGGGCCCGGGCTAGGGCCTGAAGGGGAACCGTGGGCTCCCCATTTCCTTGCTGAGTGCGGCCGTGCCCCTTCCCGCCCCAGCTCTGCGTGTCTCTGGCTGTGCCCGTCTCCCCAGCGTCTGGCACGTTCCTTCAGGCCTCTTCTGTGTGAAGCATGGCGCTGGGGCAGGAGGCGGGCGCTCATGGGGCAGGATGTGTGCTGGGCCGGCTCTGGCTGCACTTAGCTGCAGGGAGATAGAGTGGAGGTTCTGGGGTTGGGGGCGGACGGTATGCCAGCTCAGCTGTTACCCCTGGCCCCAGGGTTCCAGCTGCCTCTGGGTGTGTGTGGCTCAGTGTCTGGGGGCTCCTGGTGAGGTAGAGGGAGGTAGAGGTTGGTCTTCCCAGAATTAGAACCAGTAAGTGTTAGCACCACGTTAACCATTTCCAGGATGTGGGGGTGGTGGGCTGGTTCCCGTGCACAAAACCTTTCAGGATGGGACTCTGATTGGGTCTTTTAACACCTAGGAATTGATTCCATCCTGTGCTGATAAATTTCTTTTCCGGACAACCCAGGAAGTCCAATAAATTACATATTTTTCTCTTCTGGGCAGAGGCCTCCATCTAGAACTGGCTTCTCAAATTTCTTTACTGAGCCTGGGTCTTCGGGCCTTGGTGACCAGCAGCATGTCCCAGGGAGGTGGCTGGGCTGCTGACACATGCTGCACCCAGTGCAATGGGGTCGGGCTGACCTCAGGGGCTGGAGGGGCCTCCCAGGTGACCTTGTGGGTCTGTCCTCCCTCTGCCTGGCAGCTGGAGGATCACGCCTGGAGGGGGTGGTTGGCGTCTCATTGGCCTGATGCTGCTGGGCTGTGATTGTTTGGATTGTCACTGACTTGTGCTTTTGTTTTTTGTTTTTCTTGTCCTTACTTCTGGGCTCTTTCTCACCATTTCTTTCTCTCCCCTTCTCCTCCCCCCGCCTCTTCTCTCGGCTTCTCTGCTGTTGTCTCTCAGCTGGAGGTCCTGCACTACCGACTCAGTGTCTGCAGCGCCCTCCACAGCCCTGCCCAACCCAGCCTCCAGGCCCTCCACGCCCACCAAGTACTGGCCGCTTTCGTTTTGTTCCCTTTCACCCCCGCCCCATGGTTTAACCCCAGAGCTCATGTCCTGCGCAGTAGCCAGGGTCTGGCTGGGGGCCGGCTGGGGTGACCAGAGACCAGCCAAGCACAGCCAGGCCCTTCGGCCTGGACCTGGGTTCGGGGTGTACGGCCACATGGCTGGGAGTGATGCACAGGACCCCACTGGCTATGGGGGAGGTCACCGAACCCACCTGGCCAAGCCCCAGACCAACCAAGGTGTCAAGTCCTCGGGTGTCTTAGGGCTCCGTGCTTAGCCCCGGTTCGTGGGGGCAAAGTAGTGTGGCCTTTGCAGCACAGGCCTGGTGCTGGGGACTGACCAAGGATGTGGAGGTCCTGGGGCTCATGGGCGGTGACCTTGTGGGGACTGTTGTCTGCTTAGGCAGGAGTGACCAGGGATGGACTGTGGTCAGCGAGCTGGGTGTTTGGGGCCAACGGGGTCGTGAAGTTTGCTGCTCCACGACACGACCGCTGGGAAGTCTGGGCAGAGACGTGTGTCTGGAGCTGTGCTCATGGCTGGGGCTCTGTCCCCCCTCACCCTAGGTGGGGCCACACACCACTGAACTTGAATTTGAGCAGATGCGGCAGCTGCACTGAGGGAGAGAATGTTCCAGAAGGGGTGCCGAGGGTGGGCCACGTGCAGAAGTGGGTGCCACTCAGGCCTGGGCTGGGGAGGGCCTCACCTGGCAAAGAGCAGGGCCCCTGCCTTCACCTCCACGGCGGGAGGCCTGGCCCCGTAAGTGTCCACATGTAGCTGTGACCAGGGGCTCCTGCGGGCATTTGGCTCAGGGAAGGGAGGCACTGGAAGAAAGCACTTTGACAAATGTAGAGAGAAAGTAGCCCAGTGGTGTCCAGTGTGGTTGCTGGGCGTGGGGCAGGGAGTTGCCCCTGGAAACGTGGAGGGCGGGGATGAGATGCGGTGGTTTCAGTTCCTGGGAACGATAAAGGGGATAGCTCCCTAGGCAGAGTCACGGCCTGGCACAGAGGATGCTCTGTGGTTTTTTATTACTGTTAAAGTATCCCTTATTTTTTTTTGCCAAAACGCTGCAAATCCACCATATAACGACCTAAAAATAGACACATGCAGAAGGACATTACCCCCCGCCTCCCACCCCAGGCATAGCGGCCTTGGGGTGTGTTGCATGGGCCTGTGGAGGCATTTCCGTGCCAGGGAGGCCTGTGCAGACCGTGCCCTGGGCAGCGGGGGGCGGGGGGGGGCTGCCAGTCAGTACCCAGCTTCCTGCACATAGGGCCGGGAGCCGCCTTCACCCCATTTGGCATTGCTCACCTTGGGGTGAAGCTGCCAAGAGCACTTCCAACAAGTCTGTCGAGGGCTGGGGGGGTGGGCGTGGGGAGCAGGCGGCCGGCCCCCAGGCTTCCCGTGTGTGTGGGGGGTCTCAGAGACCCTCCTGGCCTTTGTGAACCCAAAGCTGAGCTCGCAGGACTGAGGGCGTTTGTCTCAGAGGCTCCATGAAGGGGGTTGAAGTGCAGGGAAGCACATGGCACAGCTTCTGCCCCGGTGGCTGTCCCAGGGCGCCATGTGCGGTGCATCCATGGGGGGAGAGGTGGGCACAGCCCAGCACGAGGTACTGACGAGGGCCCTCCCCCCAGGAGTCCTTCATGCCCACCGAGGAGCATGTGCTGGTGGTGCGGCTGCTGCTGAAGCACCTGCACGCCTTCGCCAACAGCCTGCGGCCTGAGCAGGCCTCGCCCTCTGCCCACTCCCACGCCGCCAGCCCCCTGGAGGAGTTCAAACGGTGGGTATGGGCTGTGGGTAGGGGGGCAGTCACCTCGAGCCCTCCTGGGACTGTCTCCTCACTGCCACCCTGGCCCAGAGGTGGGTGGGGGCCGCCTGGCTGCTTCTCAGGCTGGCCTAGGAGAGGCCCCATCTTGCCCGCTCTTTCCCC
>NW_006787426.1:35036-37802 GCF_000442215.2 Lipotes vexillifer
GCTCTTCCCCCTTCTTCCCCTGTGGCAGGAGAGCAGCAGGCTGCTCGGTGCTGCACCTTACCCCCACCCCACACCACCCTGGCAGGGCAAGGGCTGTGGTCTGACTCCCAGGCCAACAGGGCCAGCAGAGCTGGCGATGCGTGGGCCGTGCTGAGCTGAGGCGCACACAGGAGCCACACTAGATCGGCCGCGTGTGTTGTGCGTCCCTGGAACGTTCTCTAAATTTTCTGAACTTTGGAATTTCCTCTGAGGAATGGGGCTAAAAATAGGAGGCCTTGCCCCCAGGGGGTGCTGGGCTCCCCTGTGAGGTGACGCCCCCTCCCCCACAGGGCCGCCGTCCCGAGGTTTGTCCAGCAGAAGCTCTACCTCTTTCTGCAGCACTGCTTTGGCCACTGGCCCCTGGACGCATCGTTCAGAGCTGTGAGTGTTGTCCTACGGCCTTTGCCCTGCGTGTGCGCATGAGGGAAGGGAGGCCTTGGGGGTCTCCTGTGCTGTTCCGCCAGCCGCGACCTTGAACCCAGCTGTCCACGCAGGGTGGGTTCCCAGCTTCACGCAGCTGCCCTCCACTGCACTCAGGGGAAAGCCTGCTGGGTGACCTGTTCTGAGGGGCCAGGCATCTTGAGGGGGCACGGGCTCCCCCTGCCCACCTGAGCGCCAGCCACCTGCCCCAGCTGCACGTGTTTCCCCAGGTCCTGGAGATGTGGCTGAGCTACCTGCAGCCCTGGAGGTACGCGCCTGAGAAGCAGGCCCCGAGCAGTGACTGCCAGGCCCGGAGTGTGTCAGAGAGATGGTGAGCCCGGACCCGAGGTCCCACAGGCAGGGGGCCCGGGCCACCCCCTCGTCCCCTGCTGGGACTTGCCCAGGCTCCAGGATTGCTCTCTTGGGGACAACGGGCGGCCCCTGTCCTTCTGTCCCTTTCCCACATCGACTCACATAAACCTCCCCATAGCCCTTCCTAGCCAGCCCTGCAGTGTGGCTGCCCCGCCCCCAGTGGCCTTTGTCCTGGGAATGGGCCTCATCCGTGGAGGATTCTGTCCTTGGGGCCTCACCTTTGCCCACTTGTCCTGCCCCCTTGTGTCACCCCCGGCCTCTCTGCCACCATTCGTGATACCTGGGGGAGACCGGAAGCTGAGGGGGAGACCGGAAGCTGAGGGGGAGCCCTGACGTCCATCCGCCTGCAGGGCGCCCTTCGTGCAAGAGAACCTGCTTGTGTACACCAAGCTCTTCCTGGGCTTCCTGAGCCGCGCACTGCGCACGGACCTTGTCAGCCCCAAGAATGCACTCATGGTGTTCCGCGTGGCCAAGGTCTTCGCGCAGCCAAACCTGGCTGAGATGATCCAGCGGGGTGAGGCCCCTGCCAGCCCTGTCACCCATGCGCTCGCGGGGGTTGTGTGTGTGCCCCACAGGAGGGGAACGGAGCTCTGAGCCGCATCCCCTGGTGGCTCGTAGTGGTGGCTTTGGGAGGCTGTGGGCTGCTGTTGGGCTCTCCTCATAGCCACTCCCCTGCGGAGATGGGTGGGGGTGGAGGGACTTCCGGGAGCTGGGCCTGCGCCGTGCGGCTCACTGCCCTCGGGGACCTACGGTGGGACCCGATGTCTGTGCTCTTGGAGCCGCAGCCAGGCTCACATCCTGCCTTCCAGGCGAGCAGCTGTTTCTGGAGCCCGAGCTGGTCATCCCCCACCGCCAGCACCGGCTCTTCACGGTGCCCACATTCACCGGCAGCTTCCTGTCATCATGGCCACCAGCCATCACCGACGCCTCCTTCAAGGTGAAGAGCCACGTGTACAGCCTGGAGGGCCAGGACTGCAAGTACACCCCAATGTTCGGGCCCGAGATCCGGGCACTGGTGAGTAGTCGGGGCCCTCTGGGCTCTGGCATTTCACACCCCTTCCCTGTTTTGTTCAGTGGAGTCTAGTTTTTTTCTGATGATAGACGTACTATCTTAGAAAGTGCACCTTAGTCCTTAAAACTCATTTTAAGTTTTCCATCATGTGGAAGCCACCCCTGGGCTGTCGGTGCCATGAGGCGGCCCCGAGCCAGCTAACTGCCCACCCGCCCACCCACAGGTCTTGCGTCTGGCTCAGCTCATCACACAGGCCAAGCAGACGGCCAAGTCCCTCTCTGACCAGTATGGGGAGAGCACGGCCACCCGTCCCTTCCTGTCGTGGCTGGGCTTCTACCCCGCGGACACCAATGGCTCCTACCTGGGCAATGACCTGGATGAGATGGGGCAGGACAGCGTCCGCAAGACGGACGAGTACCTGGAGAAGGCCCTGGAGTACCTGTGCCAAGTGTTCCGGGTACGCCCTTGGCCCTGCTCACCTCCCCCAGGTGTCACGTGCCTGGGCCCCTCGCCGTTTGAGGCCCAGCGGGGGGAAGGCCTCCCTCCACCTTGGAAGTGACGGCAGGCGTCTCCCCGACAGCTCAGCGAGGCCCAGCTCGCCCAGCTCACACTTGCCCTGGGGACCACGCAGGATGAGAACGGGAAGAAGCAGCTCCCAGACTGCATCGTGGGGGAGGACGGACTCATCCTCACACCCCTGGGCCGGTATCAGGTGAGGCCCACATCCCGAGGGGTCGGGCTCTCCAGGGCCCTCTGGGCAGTGTGGCCATGGCTCCCGGGGGCTCACCTCCTGCTGCTTCCAGATCATCAACGGGCTTCGGCGCTTTGACATCGAGTACCAAGGAGACTCGGAGCTGCAGCCCATCCGGAGCTACGAGATTGCCAGCCTGGTCCGAGTGCTCTTCCGCCTGTCCTTCGCCATC
>NW_006787426.1:37891-44093 GCF_000442215.2 Lipotes vexillifer
ACTGTCCTCCGCCATCAACTGCAGGGTGAGTGTGGGAGGGAGGGCCACCCCTCCGCCCCGCCAGCCCGCGAGCGGCAGGTGAGAGTGGGGCCTGTCTGTGCTCTAGTTCGCAGGTCAGATGGCGGCTCTGTGTTCGCGGGCTGACTTCCTCGGCAGCTTCTGTCGCTACCACCTCCTGGAGCCTGGGCTGTCAGACAGGCGCCTGCTGAGCCCCGTGGGGCGGGGGCATGCAGCCAGCCTTGCCCGGGGACCCCGGCTCAGCCTGCGCTTCCTGGGCAGCTACCGGACGCTGCTGGCCCTGCTGCTGGCCTTCTTCGTGGCCTCTCTGTTCTGCATCGGGCCCCTGCTCTGTGCCCTGCTCCTCGTGCTGGGCTATGTCCTCTACGCCGTGGCCATGACACTGCTAACTGAGCAGGGCAAGCTGCACCAGCTCTGACTGCAGGCCGGCCGCCACCCCCAGGCACCAGGGAGGCCACTCTGCACCCAACACCTGTCACCTTCATGCTTCCAGGGGGCGTTTTCTTGCAGCCCTGGAACCATCTGAAGAGAACCTGAAAAGCGAGGGCAGGGCCAGGCAGAGAGGTAGCCACGTGGGGCGGGCAGCCTGCCGGCCCTGGGCCTCCCCCTTTCCTCAGCCAGAGGGCCTGCAGGGCGACGCGTTTCTCTTCCTCAGTGTGTGAAGCTCAGGAGTTGGGCCTCCCCGCGTGGCCTGCGGCCTCTGCCTTTGCCGCCCTGGAGGTGGGCGGTGAGACCCCAAAATGGGAACCCAGTCTCTGGCTCCAGAGAAGAATCAGGCCCTGAAAGAGAGCCCTAAGAAAATTAGACAATGGTTCTCTGTTTCATGATTTTAAACCTGATTTTGTTGCCGCGTTTGGCAAAGCTAGGGCCACTGTATTTTCCCAGTAGCTCCAAGGCTGGGCCATATGCCTGCTTTTGAAGAGAGACCCTCCGAGGACACAGATGCCCCTAGGCCACAGAGCAGGTCGTCAGGGCTGTCACCACCTTGTTCCCTGTGGGTGGTCTACAACCAAAGATGGTCAAAAGCGTCATTTGTATCTTCAGTCAAATCAGGCGCTCAAAGACACTGATTTTTTGGTAACATTTAAATATCCAAAGTATATGACAAATGCGAGTTCGCTGTCAGAAATCCTCACAGCATCTCACCCGCGTTTCATTCTACAGATGACGCACCAGGGAGAAGTTTTCAACTGAGATTTTTAAAAGCCTTAGTCTTTGGTGTATTTTTTTTTTTAAGTTTTCACACTGTAAGTATTGGGCTTTGTATTTTGATGTAAACTCGTAGTAGTGGCATTTGGGGCCTGTGACCAGTAACCAAACCAAACTTGTAACCGACCATGGATCTGAATAAACCTGTTCTCGGTCCTGAGTCTTGTGCCTGGCCCCGCCCCCAGGGTGGCCTCCTACATGGGGTCCTCTGCACACTCAGGGGCTGCGGAGATGCCACTGGGCACCCAGCATCCCTCACCATGGGATTCCCTTGGGCAGATGCAAACATGGACGTGGCTGTGATGGGACAGGGCAGCCACTGGCAGGTCTGAGATGCAAGAACACTGCCTGCGACTCGGTGGGGCAGACATGGTCTTCATACTAAGAGCTAGGATCCTGGGACCTGTGTTGCAATTTCTGTGGCTTCTGCAGGGTTGCGTGTGACCAGGGAACCGGAATGCACTCACCAACCCACATGGCCTAGCCCAAGTGTGAAGTGTCCCCCTTTCCCTGGGCCAGGCAACTGCTTTGGTCAAATTCTATGGAAATAGGAAGTAAGACAGTTTCTACAAGTTCACATTGATAGATTACTGGCTTTTGTTAACAAACTTTGTGAGACGATGGTCTGGGGTCTGCCATCCATGGCACCGGTCCCTGATGACGCCTCTTCTTGGCCTCCCCTGCTGGACATCTGCCTGCCTGCAAGGGTAGGACCTGTCCCCCCACAATCTCTCCAGGGTTCTGCTCACCCCCAAGCCTCACTTCACCTACACACCCATTAACCATAGAAGAGCCACCTACTGCTTTCCACCCTCAGCTGTGCTGGGACACATGGGGGACCTCATGGTGCAAAGTCCAGAAGTCAAAGATCGAAGCAAATACTAAGGTCAAGGAGGGGCCAGCAGACTTCCCTGGTGGTGCACTGGTTAAGAATCCGCCTGCCAATGCAGGGGACACAGGTTCGAGCCCTGGTCCGGGAAGATCCCACATGCCGTGGAGCAACTAAGCCCATGTGCCCCAACTACTGAGCCTGTGCTCTAGAGCTCGCAAGCCACAGCTACTGAAACCAGCGCGCCTAGAACCCGTGCTTTGCAACAAGAGAAGCCATCAGCAATGAGAAGCCCACACACCACGATGAAGAGTAGCCCCCACTCGCTGCAACTACAGAAATCCCGCACGCAGCAACGAAGACCCAATGCAGCCAAAAAAAAAAAAAAAAAAAGGAGGGGCCAGGGTGCCAGTGGTTGGGCCTGGTGCCTGGTTTTGGGGAGGGTGGTTTGGGGCCCATGGTGCTCAGTGGCTTGCACCCAGGGAGCTGAGCGGATGAGGGCGATGGGGACCCTACCTTCATGATGACCCCGAGTTAGTTTGCGGGGCTCTAGCTGCAGAGTAGAGAAAGGCATGGATGGAGCAGAGGCAGAAGTGTCACTGAGCCAGATGCTGAGACGCCGAGGTTCACAGCAGAGAAAAGAGGCTGCCTACCCAAGGGCCGAGGACGGGTATTTACAGGATGAGGCTGAGGCACAGGAGGTGGGGAAAGGTGATTGGAAATAAGAAAATGGTGAGGCAGCCATCTGTGAGGGACACAGGTTCTGAGGGGCAGTGCCTGGCCTGACGGCATAGGTGGAAACTAAGTCCCGTGACTAGTTTACAATTAAATTCTGGTTCCCTTCCTTCCCGGCTGCACCTACATGGTCACGTTTGCCTCATCAATAAGGAGCAATGCAGGTCAGGTGCCTGGAGCCTCAGCTTCCCAATAAGCAGCATGTTCACGTGCCATTCTGAGTCAACTTCCGGGGCAAGATGGCCTGTACAGGTTACAGAGACAGAGACCCCCAAGTCACAGACGATTAAGGTGATGAACCCCAGCCCCTCTATTCTTCCCCTTTAAAAACCACTAACTCAGAGGCCGCGTTGCAGTGGGTCTGAGGCCTGCCCCCCACTCCCTTGCTCGGCACCCTGCAAACAACATCCTTAGTTTGCTGCAAAGCCCGCCGTCAGAGGTTGACTTTCTGCCCGCAGGCACATGAGCCCAGTGCTCAGTTTCAGTTGGAGGATTGGTGGTCCTAACCACTCACCAGCTCAGCTCGAACTGGACACAGCTGATACCAAGTTCCTGAAGCAACAACTCAGGCAAAAGTCTTACCGTTTAGGCTCCGTGCCACTCAGAGGATATGCAAATTTTCATAAAAACAATTAAAGCGATGCTGCAACTAGAGAAAGCCCGCACACAGCAACGAAGACCCAACGCAGCCAAAAAAATTAATAAATTTTTTAAAAAAGCAGCTGTTGTTAAAAAATTGAAGTGAACTTGGTGGGGGAAGGCAGATCATAGGTGGATTGGATCTAGCTGATGCCAATCCTCAGGGTCCTTGGTTTCAGAGCTGCAGCAGTGAAAAGGCGGTGGGGGGGGGGGGCGCTCAGCTGCAGGGATGGTACTGGGGGATGGGGTACATCTAGTGGGGACACACCCTAGGAGAGGCTGCTGGCCCGGCTCCCGGAGGTCAGGCTGAAGATGGGGGTTCTCTCCATGTTTCCCCTCACCTCACCAAAGCCTCTGGTGGTTTATGCCAACTGCCCAACCCCTCAACTCCCCCCACACCCCGACTTTCACCCTCTGGCCACCACCCCAACCGCTGCCAAAGGGTCAAACCTGGTTGCCTCTCAGAGCCCCCGGCTCTGGCCTCCTGGCGGCACCTCCCAGCCCCGCAGCCCAGGCTGGACTCACTTGTCCTTCATGACCTGTTTCCCATGAGGCATCCAGTAACATCCAAGCATCTGCGTCCTACAGAACGTCCTCCGGAAAGCTTGGGGTTTGTGTATCTGAAATCTCCAACAAGACCCAAGCTTGGGGAAGCCAGTCAAGAGGGAGCTGCTGACTCAGCTGGCCCCACCACCCGGAATTGGCCTCTGACCTCCCCTTCCAGGAGGCCAGGGGTTTCTGCTGGGCTCTCAGGTGGTCTCTGAGGGTCTGCACCCCCTCCCTCCCCACCAGGGGACCTCCTCCCCCCACAAGCTTCCCCCTCCCTCCACCTCCCAGGCTGGACTAAGAGCCCCCTCTGTACTCACCCGCCCTGGTCGACAAATAAAAGCAAAGAGATACTTCTTGTCACTTGTGTGATGCTGGGCACTTCAAGATGCTGAATAAATACTTGTGACTGATTCTCCGATGTGTATGTTTGCTCCTTGTGGTCAATTATTGTACTTTTTCTCTCCAGCACTGAGCAAGCACATAGTAGCTGCCCAATAAATAACTTATCTTACCTATTATATACACATCCAGCTCCTCACATCTCAGGAATCAAAATATGAACTATTGGATAAATTAATTTGTACATGAGCAGAAAAGGATTAGGATAGGAAAAGGGGCTCTTCAGTCTAACGTTGAACAAAAATCAACGAGGAAACGTGTGGTCACTGTGTTGAAGGGACCTGTCCAACATTCAGATCATAGACGGATGTATAAGAAAGGGCTAAAACTAGAACTGTCAAGAGAAAACACAAGAGTAAATATTCATAACTGTGAAGTACTAATGGTTTTTCAGATATGACACCAAAAGCGCAAGTGACAAAAATTCAGAGAAATGAAAATATGTAAAACAATACACATTTTCCCATCATATTACTTTTTTTTTTTTTTTTTTGTGGTACGCGGGCCTCTCACTGCCGCGGCCCCTCCCGTTGCAGAGCACAGGCTCCGGACATGCAGGCCCAGCGGCCATGGCCCACGGACCCAGCTGCTCCGAGGCATGTGGGATCCTCCTGGACCAGGGCACGAACCCGTGTACCCTGCATCGGCAGGCGGACTCTCAACCACTGCGCCACCAGGGAAGCCCCATATTACTTTATTTTTTTTTTAAACCCTTTTCTGCACATTGCTTTCCCTGTTCATAAATTGGAAATGTAGTAACACTTGCCTTGATGAATTTATTTCAAGGATGAAATGAGATAATGCACAGGAACTCTAGGCTCTTATGTGACTGCAAAGGAGTGGAGGGTGCCACATGGCAGCCCTCAGCTGTGGCTGAAAAGATAGTCATCATTTCCCACGTGACACTTGTTTACTTAAATCAGCAGGTAATTCCAATTCTAAAAATATTCCCCCTGAGAGTCAGTAGGTGAAAACGTTTTCTCCCTGTTAACTGAAGCTCATCTTACCGTGTTGACAATTGGTGCAGCAGCAGGAGCCTCCTCTTGGACTGCACACCTGGCCCTTACTGTCACGGGAACAGTCAGCCTGTCCTTGACTTTGCTCTCGAGGGTTAGGATGGCCCAGGAGAGCAAAAATAGGATGAGCCCAGAAAATACTGTGTAGCAATAAAAAACAAAGGCAGGCAGGTCATGGAAGCAACCTAAATGCCCATCAACAGATGAATGGATAAAGAAGATGTGGTACGGGGCTTCCCTGGTGGCACAGTGGTTGAGAGTCTACCTGCTAATGCAGGGGACACGGGTTCGAGCCCTGGTCTGGGAGGATCCCACATGCCACGGAGCAACTAGGCCCATGAGCCACAACTACTGAGCCTGTGTGTCTGGAGCCTGTGCTCCGCAACGAGAGGCCGCAATAGTGAGAGGCCCGCGCACCACGATGAAGAGTGGCCCCTGCTTGTCACAACTAGGGAAAGCCCTCGCACAGAAACGAAGACCCAACACAGCAAAAATAAATAAATAATTTAATAAACTCCTACCCCCAACATCTAAAAAAAAAAGAAGATGTGGTACATATATACAGTGGAATATTACTCAGCCATAAAAAGGAACGAAATTGGGTCATTTGTTGAGACGTGGATGGATCTACAGACTGTCATACAGAATGAAGTAAGTCAGAAAGAGAAAAACAAATATCGTATATTAACGCATATATGTGGAACCTAGAAAAACGGTACAGATGAACTGGTTTGCAGGGCAGAAACTGAGACACAGATGTAGAGAACAAATGTATGGACACCAAGGGGGGAAAGTGGCAGGGGGTGGG
>NW_006787426.1:44111-64939 GCF_000442215.2 Lipotes vexillifer
GGGGGTGTGATGAATTGGGCGATTGGGACTGACATGTATACACTGATGTGTATAAAACTGATGACTAATAAGAACCTGCTGTATAAAAAAATAAAATAAAATTCAAAAAAATAAAAGTAAAATGCTAAAAAAAATAAAAATAAAAAACAAAGGCAGGAACTCATGGACTCCCTGGAATGTTCTCTAAGACCTGCTGTTAAAACATAAACCAGGGACTTCCCTGGTGACGCAGTGGTTAAGAATCCGCCTGCCAATGCAGGGGACACGGGTTCAATCCCTGATCTGGGAAGATCCCACATGCCGTGGAACAACTAAGCCTGTGTGCCACAACTACTGAGCCTGGACTCTAGAGCCTGCGAGCCACAACTACTGAGCCCATATGCCACAACTACTGAAGCCCACGCGCCTAGAGCCCGGGGTCCGCAACAAGAGAAGCCACTGCAATGAGAAACCCGCGCACCGCAACGAAGAGTAGCCCCCACTCGCCGCAACTACAGAAAGCTTGCATGCAGCAACAAAGACCCAAAGCAGCCAAAAATAAAAAAAAAAAAAACAAAAACATAAACCAAGTTGCAAAGCAATATGTCTGTTATGATCCCATTACACAGAAACAGTTGAAGGCCACTACAGACAAATGAGTCCTACCCATAAGTGTACGACTGTAAGTATGTAAACACAGAGAAGGCTCAGGCAGTGGCCATGCCTCGCTCGTGACAGGGAGCAGGGTGGACTTGGATTTATCTGCATTGTTCGAATCATTTCTACCAAGGACGATATATTTCTGCCCTTGACTCCATCACATTTGTCTGTTTCTCTGCATGTCTGGTATTTACTAGTGTAATTCAGACCTTGCAGATGATGTGTCATTGAGACTCTGGGTTCTGTTATCATTCTCTGAAGAGTGTTGAATTCTGTTCTCTAGACAGTTGAATTACGGGAAGATTGCCATGGACTTGTGGAGACTGGGCTTTAAGTTTTATTACGGCAAATGTATTTTGATTTTTTCCTTAGTCTTAGTGCAAATCCCTTATTTCTAGAACACAGTCTTTATTCCCAAAATGTTGCCTTTTGGGCTAAAATGGAAAACTGAGGCGTTTACCAAGCTTCTCTATCAGTTTCCAAACTCGGTCTCCCCTGGAGTTAGGCCATTTCGGCCTCCAGCTCAGTCTTGCCCTGGGACCTTTGGAATCTTACCCCTACATGTGCATTTCAGGCCAGCCATGTACTTGAAGGGGGTTTTATGGCCCCAAACTTCCCAGCACCCTTCAGTTTGCATCCTTCGCCCTCTCCAGCTGGTAAGGCTGTGGCTTTGTGATCGGGTCTGGCTGATCAGGAGCCCTCAGGAGAAAACAGCTGTCTTTCAAGAGCTGCCTTCCTCCAGTTTCCGCCTGCTTTTTGCTCTTCTCCAGTGCTTTCTGACAGCTGTTTCATGTATTTTGTCCACATTTCATAAAACACGAGGGTTCTGCGATTATTGGAAGTGGAAATTCTACCTTTTGGTTTTTGAATCAAAATCTTACCATCTAAAGTCGTATCATCCTGTAATTGTATCATCTATTCAAGAAGTGAACTATTGAAACACAACCAGTGGGACTTTCCTGGCAGTCTAGCGGTTAAGACTTCTTCCAATGCGGGGCGTGCGGGTTCAATCCCTGGTTGGGGAGATAGAAGCCCACATGCCTCGGGGCCAAAAAACATAAAACAGAGACAATATTGCAACAAATTCAACAAAGACTTTAAAAATAAATGGTCCACATCAAAAAATATTATAAAAAGCAAAAAAACCCCACAAGCAGTGAACAAAACTAAATATTAAGACCTGTAAAGGCAGACGATTCTCTGTGGTTTAAGTCAGAGGATGCCATCCAATTAAGTCAGGTGTATCACCCAGGCCCCGCCCCGCCGCACACCCTGTCCCGGGTACCCAAGCCTCGCCCCTCAGGCGCCCCGCCCTGCCCCTGCGCCCAAGCCCCGCCCCGTAGCACGCAAAGCCCCCCTGCGGGCGCGCCCGTTTCCATGGCGACGCGGAGCTGAGCGGCGGCAGACGGGCCACCTAGGGGTCGTGCGTCCGCAGCGGAGGCGGCTACATGAGCGCGGCGTGGGTGGTGGCTGGGCTGCGGCCCCCCAGCTCGGGGATCCCGGGCTCCCGGGCTCCCGGGGCGCGTCTCGCCCGCGCCTGCCCGCGGTCCCTCCGTACCCCAGGCAGCACGGCGCGCCGGTCGGGCTCAGTGAGGCGCAGAAGCGGGCGCTGGACCTGGAGAAGAAGCTGCAGTTCCTGCAGCAGCAGCACTCGGAGACGCTGGTCAAGCTCCACGAGGAGATCGAGCACCTGAAGCGGGAGAACAAGGGTGAGGCGGCCGGCGCCTCAGACGGCGCACGAAGGCTGAGGGAGGACGCAGGGCCGCAAGTCCCAACCCGGCCACTCGGGGCTCGGCTCCCCGCCCCAGCACCAAAGCCAACTGCGGGGGGCGGGTCTGGCCGCGCCATTCCCGAAGGTAACCCAGCCCGCCCCTCCTCTCCAGGCAGGGTCAGGCGGCCTCCTTTGAAAAACTTTTGTAGAAGTGAAACACACCCCCAAAGTACGCGTATATAGCTAAATGAATTTTCACAAACTAAGCACACCCAGATCCGGGGCCCCAGAACGATCCCTGACACCTGGGTCATCCTGACTCGCCTCTGTGCCCCTGGAGCCCAGGCCCCTCATGGCAGAGACTGCTCTGTAGCCGTCACGGATGGAGGAATGGGCTCCTGGAGAGGCTCTCACACAGGGGCTCTGGCTCAGGGAGCAGCCAGAGGCATCACCGACCCGAGGGTGCCAAGGCAAAGGCTTGGTCCATGGAGCAGGGTCTCTCAGGGGCTCAGCAAGGAGATGTGGGCAGGGAAGGCAAAGCTTCTTTTCTCAGAGTAGCCATGAGGAGAGCCCGTGCTTGTTTTCAGATCTCCACTACAAGCTAATCATGAATCAGAAGCCACAGAAGAAAGGTAAGACAGGCCCACAGGTGCCTGATGGGAAGCTACTGCCCTCAAGAGCAGGCTCCCCAGACTGCATATGCCCACGCGAATTATCCCAGTGGGGAGGGGGCCTGGACAGACAGACCGCTCCCAGCCATGGTCTGGGTGACTTCATGCACCCAAGCACAGCAAGTGCCACTCTTGGGGACCCCAAAGCCTGAGTTCTGTGCAGCAGGGGCAGCGGACAGAGCAGCTGGGGGGCAGGGGGCTGCCCAGGTTCCCCCCTCCCCAGCCCTGGCCTCACTATCCTGGTGAGCTTTCACTTGGACTGCTGCCCCAGGCTTCCCCCGCACAGCCCCAGCCCCAACCCCCGGTCCCTTTGGCCTTGGGGCAGGAAGTTCTGGGCACACTCCTTCCAGGATCCTCCCTATCATCTCCACAGCAACCATGGGGGCATGTCGTCACCTGTGGCCCACTCACCTTGCCTGTCCCCTAGCCCAGCCTGGGGACGACCAGGTCAAGTCTTGGGCTCCCCTCCCCTCTTACTTTTGGGACCAGGTCTGACATCAGGAGGTGGTCTGAGTGGTGAGTGGTGCCCGCCTGGAATGCCCCAGTCTGGGGTGTGCCCAGGGCTCTCTTCCTGGGAGATACGCAGAGGATGGGGTGGTGAGGGCCCTTCTCCAGTGGGGCGGCACAGCTCCAGCGAGCTGATGTGGGCACGTAGTGTCAGGGGTCCCCCGATGGGACCTCGAGAGAAGGCGTGCTCCCATTCAGGTCCCACTGCTTCTTCCGGCCCCAGCCCCGTGGCCCTGGCTCCCTCTGGCACTGGCGGTGTCTGGGGCTGCCTCACCAGAGTGTGGGGGAGGGCTGGGACCTGCAGAGCCAGGAGGCGGGCACAGGTGGGCCTGGCCCTCCGGCCACGGCAGCTATGCAGAAGCGCTGGGACCTGCAGGGATGGGAGCCTCGTTGCTGCCACCTTCTGCTGACCCCAAGCGGCCCCCACAGGCAGAATCTCCAGTTCCAGCTTTCAGTCCAACAAGTCCATCTCGAATACAGTGGTGTCAGGTGAGCACACCAGCACCTCTGTGCTCAGGGTCGGGGAAGAGCAGGTACAGACCTCGGGGCCCCCGGGCCTGAAACGGCAAGTGGGGTGCTGAGCCGAATGCTGAAAGCCCACGGTGGTCCTCCGTGGGGCAGACCTCGGGGGAGCGCCTCTGCCAGTCCCCATGGACTTGGGGGTTAAGGGGTAGCTGAGGGACCAAGGAGGGTCCCCAGGTGCCCTGTGAGCTGAAACCTCCAGGAGGGAGCTGAGGCCAGGGGACAGACAGGTTAGTGGGTCGGCTGGAGGGAGGCCTGAGGACGGGCCACAAAAGCAGGACAGGCTTGGCTGCCGAGGCAAGATGGTCAGTGTGGGGCATGAGTCAGGCAGAGCGTGTGACAGAGGAGCCCCGACTGGTCTTCACTGCTGCTCACTGTGTCCCTCAGAGCAGACAGGACGTGGGTGGGCTGGCCCTCCTACAGAGCCTGGGTTTGTGGCATTTTTGCTGAGTGAGGGGCCTCATCCTAGGAGAGCAGACCTGCACAGGCTGGGCCACCCAGACCTTTCCTTCCGTTTCATTTTGCCCGAAATGGGGTTCAGAGTCAGGGAACAGCTGCTGGCTACCCGACCCCGGCCTTTACCAAGGCCCGTGAGGAGACTGCCCCACGGGGTGTGTGGGGCTCTTCCCACTTCAGCTGCTCGGGGAGCCACCTCCACCACTGCATCTGCTTCAGAACATTCAGGCACCCACAGGCTTCACCCTACTCCCACATCTGTGTCTCCCAGCGGCCCTCAGAGGGAGGCCATTACCATCTCCCCTTTACAAAGAGGAAACTGATGCAGGGGTGGGGCCCCTTGGGTGCATACAGCTGACTGATGCCCAGTGACTGGCCCTGTCTGGGTCCGACCCTCAGCCAACTTGCAAGGCAAGGCCAGGTCCCAGCCCACCTCCTCTAAGAAGTAAGACTCGAAAGCTGACATTCCCCAGAAGTCGGACCTGGAGGAGGAGCCCTTGGTTGCTGCCCTGCTTCACAGCAGCAGGGTGGACAAAACCCTCGGGGCACAGGGGCTGGCCAAGTAAGGCTCCGTGAGCCCCATGGGACAGGGTTGCATTCAGCAGGTTCACACCCTGGAACCAGCCCATTGCTTTGCCCTTCCAAACGGGCAGGTCTTCAGAGGGAAGTAAGCTCGTGAAAGCCGGGCTTGCCCATCTGGTGGACCCTGCCTTCTCCTCTCCCCTGGGGATCCTGCACGGTCCCTGCGCTGACCTGAGCCCGCAAGAGGGGCCAGCAGCAGCCCCTAAAGCATTCTGTCAAAGCACAGAAACAAAGTAACTTGGCCTCCACATTAGCTTGCTTTTTGCCAAGAGAGCCCTGAGTCAGGTTTGGGCTCCACCCTGGGAGCTGTGCTGGCCTCTGGAAGGCACAGGGCCAGCAGACCAGAGCAGGACCAGTCCCCAGTGACACCCAAGTTCCTGGGACTTCCTGGGAAGCAGCAGTGAGCCTGGACTTTGCATCCGAAGAAGGGACCCTGTTGTCCCCTGGGTAGTGCCACCAGCAGGCCAGGCTCCTGCTTCTCTGCAGTCTTTAGGCTCCCCCCTCCACCAGCACCCTGGGTTTGTGGTAAGGACTGAGGGCAGCCAGGCAGCTCAAACCACATCTGACTCTTCAGTGTACCCTGAGGAGGGAGGAAGTGACGGGCCCGGGTCATAGCCAGCCCCAGAGACCCACCCCCACCACCTGGTGCCTGGAGCACCCTGGTAGGCGGAAGGGAGCCAGGCCCCCAGGAGGCCGTGGAGATGACCCTCTTACTCACGCTGGAGCAGGTGCTGCCCCGAGAAGGGGTGTGAGAGATCACTTCCGGCAGGCCGCCTCTGGTCTGCTCTAATGGCTGTTTCAGAGACAAAGTGGAGAGCTCTAATCCAGCAGCCACCTCGGCGGCCAGCAGCCTGCACAAGGGCAAGCAGGTGCCAGGGGTGCCCCCCTCGATGAGGCTGCCCCCGCACCTGTGCAAGCCCACCACACTCCAGCAGTGCGAAGTGGTCATCCACCAGCTGTGGAATGCCAACCTCCTGCAGGCCCAAGAGGTGAGGCTCGGCTGCAGCCTGCAGCCCCACCCACCGTGCCTCTTCTCCCTGCCTTCCAGCTGCAGCACCTCAAGTCCCTCCCAGAAGGGAGCCAGAGACCCAGGGCTGCCCTCGAGGAGGCCGGGCCCGGTTCTCCCAAGTGCGTGCCCCATGCGGCCCACTGGGTCACAACGGGGCCTGCTTGTCTGGGGCTCACGGCTGACTCGTCCCTCCCCAGGGACCAGGAGGCTCTGCACCCGGGGGCCACACTGCTCCCCAAGGTCGCCACCAAGGGCATCTCTAAGAAATGGTGAGTCTTACTGGCACAGGAGGTAGGCAGCCTCTGAGCCCAGGGGCCACAGGGCCGGGGAGGGCGTCCGAAGTGACCCCCCACCCCTGTCCTGATCCTAAGCCGGGCGCCCGTGGTGGAGTGCGCCATCCTGCCTGCACTGAAGCAGAGCCTCAAGAGCAACTTTGCTGAGCGGCAGAGACGGCTGCAGGCGGTGCAGAGCCGGTGGCTGCACTACTCGGTGCTCTGAGTGCCAGGCCCACGACCGCTTACCCTCTGGGTAGCACTTCCAAAGAATCCTAGTACGTTTACACCAGCCTAACTTCCAGACCAGCCAAACCCACGGCAGATAAAGTACGTGGTCTCAGGGCTGAGGAACTGTTTATTTCTTTGCTCGGTATTTCTGCACTTACACACACGTGTGCATTATGAAATAAGCATGAGCCTACCTGTCGAAGACTGGAAATAAAGCTCGTTTCTCCCTGTTGTGAGTCTTGTTCCTCACTGGCCATCAGGCACTGCTGCCCTGAGCGCCCCTAGCTCTGCTCCCTGCCATGGGCAGGGCCTGCTGGGCAGTCACCCTGCTTGCTAGGGCCTTGCGGCTGCCCTGTAAGAAAACAAGCTTCGGGACAGCCTGCACACTCTTCCTGGAGTGCAGGGGGCTGCCTTCCCGGCATGTAGGCAAGACACTGTCCTGTGTCCACTGACGAACACAGCTAGTGAGCGGCCCCACCCAGCCTGCCTTCCTCCATGGACGGCTAGAGCCACGGCCACGGGAGAAGGTCCTCTCCTGTACACTGGGCCCCACCCTGCAATGGCCTCACACCACCCCCTCAATCGCCAGAACAGCAGCTTCAGCGCAGACCCTTGCCTGGCAGGACAGTCCTCCTGGCCCAACCGGCCATGTCCTCAGTGCCGATCTCTGCCGCTTCTGCTTTGGGGAGCAGGGAACCTGGGGGTGAACCAGGACAGGCACGTCTGGGCATTTGTGGCCATCCCTGAGGTGGGGGACCTGGCTCAGCCCCGACAGTGCCCTTCACTGGACGGAGGGCCCCTGACTTGCAGAGAGGGGGGACACAGTGACAAATTCATGACAAACACAGGAATAATAAATTTATTGTAAGAACCACAGAAGACACGGTAATGCACATACAAAAGGGGGGAACCTCTCATCGCCAGAGGGCCGGCTGGCACCCCGTCAGGAGCCCTCAACTGTCTGGAGGGGTCTTAAGACGCTGGGTCCCGAGGACAACATCCTAACCCGAGTGGGCCTAAGTGCCTCACCAGTGGGCACGGCGCCAGGAACAAGATCCACCCAGACACCCCTGCTCCCCGGGTGCCTCCACAGTGCTGAGCAGACTCCCAGGGCTAGAATGAGAAGGATCATGAGGTATGAGGCCCAGCCGGTGGCAGGGGACCCACAGCCACAAACAGACCTTCCCTTGAGCTGCAGTCAGCGCCCCCGGATCCTGGAGCTTCCCTGTGGCGTGCCCCACATGCCAACGGTGGCACGATCTCAACCCAAAACCGTGATCAGGGAATTCTGCATGTTTTAAGGGTTTCCTATGTCCTGCACATTCCCCTATGGAAACGGTAGAAGAGCTTTCTGGCGCACACGCAAGAGGCTCACACAGGACCCTGAGTTCCCGAGGAAGGACACGGGCCCTGCAGAGGCTGCGGGGATAGTAGCCTGAGGAGCACAGGGCCGGGGGCGTGCCTGGCTCCTGGAGGAAGCAGCCAGCTGCCTGTCCCAGTCCTGTCCAAGTGTGGGAAATGTTTGGCGGGTCCCCAAGGCAGAGGATAAAAGCAGGAAAGCTAACCTAAGCCCAAGCTCTCTAAGGAAGTCAGCATCTAGAAATGTCCGACACGGGGCCCCGACGAGGCTGCCGGCTGCCCCATGGTCCCTGGAGGGCAGGCAGCCGGAGATGCAGTGGCGGTGGCGGCTAGGCGGCCGAGAGGCAGGCCTGGTGGATGCTTTGGGCCCAGGTGTTGAGCAGGGCCGTGACCGAGTGCTTGTCAGGGAGCTGCAGCAGCCGCGAGGTCATGCACCGGTGCACCGACTGCAGGAAGGGGTTGGCGTCTGCAGCAGAGCGGCCGGCCATGAGCGCTGTGTTCTCTGCCAAGACCCGGGCCCGCCCCACCCAGCCCAGGGACCGGGGTGCCAGCTCCGCGTGCCAGTGGAGAGCTGGAACAAAATGGTCTGGAGCCTCAGGGACGGCCTCAGGGCCCTTGTCCTGGTCCTCTACATGCCAGCTCTGAGCCTCGGGGGGACTGTTTCCCATCACCGAGGTTCTCTCTGGGCCTGTCACCCAGATGGGTCCCCATGAGCCCAAGCTCCCATGTGTACCCCCAGGTCAGCCCTGAAGAGGCCCACAGGAGCCACTGGGCCTGCTCACCCCTCATCCCTGGAACACGGCTGCCCCGGAGCTGCAGGGACACCATGCGGTCAGAGACGCTTCTCTTTCCATGTGACTGAGGGGCAACCTGCTCCTACCCGCCAAGGAGGAAGGGGAAGGGGGGGCCTCAGCAGGGCAGGGGCACGTGGAGGAAAGCCTGGTGGCCCGTCCTCTCAGTCACCCACCGTACTGCCACTGCCGGTCGATCCACAGTGGGCTCTGGGCAGGGTAGTCGGCAGGCACGCTGAGCTCCAGCGGTGGCACGCTGGGGAGGTCCTTGTCATCTGCAACACACAAGGCCGCACCTGTGACCAGGCTTGCCCCTACTCATAGCCCTGCTCCCCAACAGCACCCTCCAGGCCCCAGAGGTTCTGGTGAGGCTGCTGCAGAGCCGAGGCCCCTGACTCCCGAGCTTCCCCGTCTCCCCAGGGCCTCAGGTGAGCAGAGTCGCAGCTGGACAGGAGGGAGGGGGCTTCCCTGCGCGTGGGGGAGAGGTGAGAGTGTGCAGGCTCAGGGCCCAGCCCCCAGTGCGAGTCCTGGGCCAGGAGCGTGTGGGGACCAAGGAGGACAGCGGGCAGGCTCCGGAGAGGGCCTGGGGCTGGGGGATGAGCAGGTGGTCCTGGGCAGTGGCAGAGCCTGGGGCTGCCAGTCAGGGTTCGTTCTTGATCCACCCCACCCCCGGCACTCACCCAGCTTGCATATCAGGTGGACGGTGCCGTTGTTACTGCAGTGAGAAGGGTCCAAGTTCACCAGGAACTTAGGGTCTAGCCGGGCCACCTCCCCCTGGAGCACATTGGGGATGCTCTGCCGTTCGTCCTCTTCAAACCTACGCTTCCGGGTGCAAACCACCGGGGCCCTGGGGGAGGCAGCCATGTTGACCACCCTGGCCAGGCCATGGTCCAGGACTCACCGCCCACCAAGCCCTGGGAGGTACGCACGCGATGGGGGGGCCGTGTATGGCCGTCATGGCAGGCACGAACGTGCGGTACAGGGAATGGTTGAAGACAGGTGAGCGGATATTGGCCAGGACGGCATCCAGGAGTGGCTGGCACAGGTACTGCTGCTTGGTTGGCGGCACCGGGGGAGGTGGGGGCGTGGGCTGGGACAGGACAGCAGGGTCAGCAGCCCACTCTTGGGGCGGCTTTCCAGACCCCAGGTCCTCATCTTCACTCACAGCCAGACCTCCTGGCTCCCCCACCACCTCCACCCCTGCAGACAAGGATGGCTGATCCTGGACACACTCTATTCCCCCTGGGCCTGCACCCAGAGGCTGATTTCTCCCATGTTCTCACCCCACCCACACTGCAGACCTGACCTGGAAGAGGACTCCTGGGCAGGGTCCCCAGACTGAGCGGCACGGTCCCCTGCCCACCTCTGACTGCAGACTCCTTCTAGCTTGTGGTTCCGAGTCACTGTGGGGTGAGCCCTGACCTCCCCAGAGATGCCTGCGACCCTACCAACACCACCAGGCCGCAGCACCCCACGCACCACTGCCATGTCATTCTTGAGTTTCTCCAGGGCGATCTCACACTTCTGCAGCGTTTTCAGAGGGCACCTATAGGGGAGAAGATGTGGCTGATTCTCCACGTGGGAGGACAGGGGAGCCGGCAGCTCTCACATTCTCATCCCAACCACTAACCGTCTGGCCTCCTCTGGATGGAGCGAGACCTGAGGCCTGGGCCACCAGAACCCTCCCCAGGAACCCCAGCCAGCCCACCCGCTGTTCCCAGACCCAGAGTCTAAGGCAAGATGGCCCCGCACCCAGGAGCTGCTGGTCCTGGCTGGCAGAACAAGGCACGCATGTGATGGATCAAGGGGAAGGACAGAGGCCAGGCCCCTGCCCCCCATCCCGATGACCCCAATGAGGTCCTGGAGGGCCGTCCACCGCCAACAGGCCCACTCCTCAGTGCCCAGCATTCTGCCCAGATGAGCAGAACAGGGAGGACATTCTGGAAGGGGAGCCTGGCCTGAGCCAAGGCCTGGGGAGATGGCAGGAATCCCAAGGCCAGTCCATGCACAGGAGGTGGGGCTGGCTGAGCTCTGGTGCTCAGCAGCCCCACGGCCAGTGGGCAAGGGAAAGGACATGAGTGTGTGTCCTCTGCCTTCCAAGTGCTTCTCGGACACCGTCCCAGTTCCCTCCCACAGCCAGCGCTTTCGAGCTCAGCTGCCCCTTTTGCAGATGGGGTAACTAAGAAACAGTCACTTGCCCAAGGCCACCAGCAAATCAGGGGCAGGGCTGCAGGTCAGACTGAAGCCCGTCAAGGCCAGCAGCCCAGTGAGGCAGGGCTGTGAGGGCCACAGGGTAGGCCAGCCAAGCAGCTGGGAACCCTCTGTGAGGTGTGGGCGCAGCACCATCCTCCCCCCATGGGCCTGGGGGCAAAGCTCACCGCTTGGAGGGGTCTGTCAGTATGTCCAGAAGGCTCTTCATCTTACTCAGGTCCTTTTTTCTGTCTGGGGCAGAAGGAGGCACTCAGACAAGGGCCTGGGCGTCTGCAGGCCCTGCCCCCGGCCCACCCGCCTGGCCCCCACCTTCGTTCTTGTCGATCTTGTTGATCATACGGCGCAGGGGCTCGATGTACTTGGACAGCTGCTTCAGCTTGTCCAGGTACTGCTGCTCCTCGGCCTGGCTCGAGCCCGCGGGGCTCATGACGGAGCTGGGGTTCACTGCGGGACACGGCCCAGTGAGCATGGCCCCAGCCCACGAAGGGTCGCCAGCCCCTCACCTTGCAGGGCCCCGGACTGTGCCCGCCTTGGGTCCGACTTACCAGGCGTGTTCAAAGGTCCTGGGGAGGGGACGCTGAAGTTCTGCGGGGTGCGCGCCGTCACCGGACTCTGGGAGGGCTGCGGCGAAGGGCTGGGCAGGAAGCTGCTGGGGGACGGGGCAGGGCCGGAGCTGTGCAGAGCGAAAGGGAGCGCAGCCATGAGCCTGGGCCTGCAAGCCAAGTGGGGAGGGGCACGGGCCGGGCCTACCTGACGTTGGAGTTGGGCTGTGAGCTGGGTGGGCCGGGCTGCGGGGACGGCTGCGGGGGAGGGGGCATCGACTGCGGGGTCTGCACCTGCTGGCCCGGCGATGGTGACGACAGCATGGTGAGGCCACTCTGGCTGACCTGGAGGGGGAGGGGCTCAGCCTGCTCACCCGCCCCACGCCCTCCCACCACCACTCCCCACTTACAAGCCCCTTCTCTCTCGCAGCCTCGCCACACACCCTGGTCTTCCTCTGATGCCCCGCCTCTCAAATACAAACACGGGCACACGCCCCCACCCGTGGGTGCCCACGCAAGCACACAGTGACCAAAACGCTGGCAGAAGGGCCGGGCTGGGTGGCCCTCTGCTCCTGGCGGGGGCTTCTGGGCTGCGATGGGACACCCCCAGGTCCCTGCCTCGTGAGTGTGGAAGCCTGTGGGCATGGGAGGCCAGTGAGGGCTGTGCTCTATGACAGGCAGGACCATCCCACAAACCTCAACAAGACCCCTCAGGCCACAGGCAGCCCCAGCTCTGACAGCACCAAGGTCAAGCCCAGCTGCAGGGCAGTGGGGACGCCGCCATCTTGTTCTGTGTCCCACCTGTGCCTGCCTGATGCGAGCAAAGCCTCCCCTTGTCACCCCTGCCAGCACACCTGGCCTGGGGTTCTGTGGTCTGGCAGCCAAGCAGCCCCTGTGGGACCAGCAGACCCCACTGGGAGAGGGGAGAGGGGAGCGGCTTGGCATCGTGTTCCCTTCTCTACACGGCAGGCTCTCCCTGCAGTCCTCGTCAGGACGGACACAGCAGGGTCTCCACCCCGCTGTCATCACTAGGACAATGCCATATTCATCCGAGAACGCGGAGGGAGGAAAGCACACACCCAGGACTAAGATCGACCGTGTGTGGAAATAACTACTTTCCACCCGAGAGGCACAAGATGCCAGTTCTGGCAGCGTGGACGGCTTGGGGAGACAGCTGCCCGCCAGTTCTGTGCCCAGTGGCCCCGGAATGAGCCCTGCAATGCAGCCTTGCCAAGAGCCTGCGGACAGTGCACAAAGGCCCAGCCACTTGCCACACGGGGACCACCCCAAAGGCCCTGTCAGCTTCACTCAGAGCTTCCCCCACACCCCAGCAACCTCCTGTGCACTGAGCATCACCTCCGGAGCCTGCTTCCTGGAGCCCAGCTCACACCCCACCCTCCATTCCCGGCCTGCCCAATTCTGCAGACTGACTCTAGCCTGCCCCCCTCACTCTGCACACCGAGGCTGGACATGACACTGGAGCAGGGCCTGCATGTGTTCACAATGTGATGATGAAACTAAATGAAAACCACCCAGCCAGGTTCTGAAAGGAGGCAGGGTGATCCATGGGAAACAAAACATCTACCCCAGGAGGATGAGCTGATCTGTGAGGCTAGGGCGGTACTGACGTCCACGCAGTCTGCCAGGGAAGGGCTCCAAGGCAGGAGAAAGGTCTGCGGGGAGACCCCTGGCAACACAGGAGTGTCTCACACTCACCAACAGGTCGCATGCAGCAGGCACTGCAAGCCAGGGGTGACCCAGACAGTAGCAGATGCCAACATGACCCCAGCAATAGCTGTGGGTGCGAGGCAGCCCTCATACAGAGCTGGAAGTGGACAGTCCTGCAGCCACACCAACAAAAGAACTTCCAGAGTGTGGGCCAGGAAGCCGTTCTCCTGTTGTCTGTCGAAACTCGAGCGCTGCCTGAAGAGCCCACCACCCACCCTACCAGATGCTAAGTGGGATGTCAGTGCGTGGAGCACGTGCTGTGCTGGGCTCCCCTGCCCGCACCCGGGGTGTGGCTGATAGCACCCAAAGGCCACGGCTGGCCGGCACCACCCTGCACTTTGGGGTCCCCAGCTGTGAGCCCCATGGCAGCTCAACAGTGCTCCTTCCAGAGCAAGAGAGGCCCAGAAGCACTCAGGTGGTGTGAAAGAGGCACTATTTCTTCCCAGAAGAAACAAAGTCATCAGGAATGAAAAGTTTGACTCTGATCTCTGCGGACTGGTTTTCTGGTCACAGAGCTCCCGAGGTGGAAAGCTGGTTTTCTCTTGACCACAGATCCTAACAAGACACACCAGACGTCTACAGTATTGGACGAGCTAGGCCACGACTCCTCCTCTCAACACACACCCGCCCAGGGAGGCCCTGAGCGCCCCCGCTGGCTGCGGCCATGGTGGAGGGCCCAGTGGGAGGGGAGGGGGCGCAGGGTATGCTCAGCCCATTCCACACACTGTTCCACACACACACATCAGGGAAGGGGGTCTGTAACGTGAGAATGACAGCTAAGCTTCCGAATGCTGGAAGAATAGGAAGCAGGAAGACCAAAGCACAGGGGCTGCTGGGAAATGGAGACGCATCCTGTCCTGGTTTTCACCTGCCATCATGGAGTGTGGCTCTCCCGCTGAGTCCTAGTCCAGCGCCCCACTGGACAGGGATGTGACGGGGACATCTCTCTCATCTACACGAGTTAATGTCAGAGCCAGGCATACAGAACAGGGTTCACTGATTTTCCTGAAACACCCAAATCCCAAACTCCAGCCTGGGCTGTGAGCCCCACCACCCATCAGGCCCCAGCACCACCAAGCGCACAATGATGCCCCCCTCCTCTGCTCTGACAGGGCAGACTTGAGAGACCAGGCCTGGGGGCCGCCACCTGGGCCCCATTCCAGCACCTCTTTCACACACTGCGACACTGGACCCCGCGTTCTGAGGTCAAATGCGTGGGCCCCACACGGCAGTTCTAGTCTATGTGTTGACCTCCTGGTAGGTGACCAGCTGGTACGATCGAGAGCCTCAAAGTGCCCCCGTTGAGTCACTCTGGGAAATGTCAGCAAACAGTCCAGGACCTGCCATGCACCACGGCTAACAGCAAAAAACCAGAAGTAACCTCAGGATCCGAGAACAAGACAATAATTAAGGACAGCAGGATACGTTCATAAGAGGAACAGCACACAGCCACGGAAGGCAACATTGACCAAGGGACTCTAATTACAGGACCTTTTACTTCTATTGTAACGTGAAAAAGAAAGAAGCCACACACAAAATCCTAGAGAACCGGAAAGAAAAGAAGCCAAGCAGGCTCTCCCACTTGAAATGCTTCCCTTGCTTATACTCCCCTCAACCTCTCCCACCTTCTACAGCCACCAACTGTTTTCTAGTTTTGGGGTCAGAATATCTGTAGCCTTGTCTTGTCTACTGTTGCCACCGAGGTTGCAAAAAAGGCTGTGAATCCAGAGATTCTCTCCCTCAGGGGTCTCCTCACACTCTGGGAACCCCACTGCTGCTAGAACCACACAGTAAGGCAGCTAACTGGCCCCCAGGGACCTGCATGAGCACCCCACACATACCTGTGCCAGACCTGGGAACCCACAGTGCGGCCCTGCAGGCAGGGTGAGGCCTCACTTCCACTCTGCCCAAGGCTGGCCTCTCACTCAGGACGGGGTGGACACCCCTCCCATAAACCCTGAAGGTGCATCCTCAGAAAACCAAACCCGCTCGCAGGTAATGAGTGGTGGCACCTCCTCCCCACCCAGCTACCTGAGTCCCCACCTGGGGAGAAGAGCCCACGCCTGCCTCAGCCCTGCCGGCTGTCAGCCCTCTGTGCTCCATGAGGGGACAAAAGGTTACAAACCAAGTTTACCCTCGAGGTGATCAAGCCCACGGCCAAGCCCCACGCGGGCTGGACTGGGACCTCCAGCAGAAGCAAAGGCATGTGACTACCAGGAAGGGAAGCACAGCCAAGGGGTCGGCATGGGGAATGGAGCGCATCCCCCTCGGCCACTGCAGGAGAGCGATGGGCGCCCAGGAAGATGCAGGGAGTCCACCTACCCAAGCGAGAAGCCTACGAACCAGCAGATGGGGCCTGGACCATTGGAAGACGGCAACTCTTCGGCTGCTCGCTTCCCAAACACCAAGAACTGGGGTGAAAAGGGAAGTTCTGCTTCAGGATGGAAGCTGCCAGGTCAGAGGGCCAAGCCTCCCACTCTCCTACCAGACCTGAGAGGCACCAAGAGCAGCGGCTTCCGCCGGCTGGGCGGTCACTCCATGCCGCTGCCGCCATCCCAACTCTGACCACACTCCGCACAGGACACCGAGAGCAGAGAGCCCCAGGAGGCCTGGGGACAAGGCTGGGACACAGAGGGTGGTGGCAGAGGAGGACGCCAACATTGTCATACAAGGCCTCCAGCCCTGCCCCAGCTACAGACATGATGTCCGTGGTTTGTTGCACGTAATACCACAGGTGGGCAAGCTGGTAATGTGGCGCAGTGACCAAGAGCTACCTCCAAATGCCACAGTTCCCCTCAATGGCGTGTTTCCAAAGGACTCCAGCCATATGGTGGGGACCATTTCTGAGCCTCCCGCCAATGCTAAGGGAACACACGGCATCCCAGCAGTGCTTACCACACGGCCCGGTGCCCCAGACAGGGAGCTCAACGGACTCGGGGAGCGAGCAGGGCAGGGGCCGGCAGGGACACTCAGCATGGCAGCCCAGTGCCACACAGCACCGGGGTGGCCGGGTTGCCCCTGGGGTCTCACCACATCAAGCAGCACATCGGCTCTGTCTAAAGCCAACGCTCTTCTGAGCCAGACTATCAGTGTTGCCACTGCTGGGTGGAGACAGGAGGAACCAAGGCTGGGGACTGGACATAGGTGAGGGGGGCGTCTATGGAGAAGTCATGAGGCCCAGCCTCCCACCCCAGACACCAAGGAGGCTGTGGCCTCTACTAGGCAAGGCTGGGAGGTCTCCTCCATCCCATCGACATCCGATTTGCGGAAGGTGGGCAGGGTGGACATGGGCCACATGTGCCACACATGCCACACAGGGGTGAGCCCTGCAAGTCAGCAGGGCACGGGGCCATGGCACAAGTCTGTGCTGACCACCAGAGCCACATGCCACCGTCCTCGTGCTCTTCCCAGTTTCTAGAGAGCTACTATCCCCCCAGCCCCATGCTCAGGGCTGAGGCAAGAAGAGATCGTGATGCTCTCACGAATGCCCTCTTGGAGGAGAAGGGAAGAGGGAAGATGTGGGGCATCACGGGAGGTGGGAACAGCCTGTGCCCTGTGAAGCCGGGGGCCCAGACACGGCCGAGTGGGGCTTCCACCCAAGTTCCCCAGGGACAGGCCCTGATCCAACCAGGACCCTCACCATAGCACGGGGGACATGCACTGGCCGGCGCCTCCAGAGCCTTGGCTCTGGGCCCTCACCTGGACTCCGGGACCCACTATCTGGGAGGCCTGAGCCGTCGGCACTGCTGTCTGCGGTGGCACCTGGGGCTGCACCTGCGGCACCTGGGGCTGCACCTGCGGCTGCTGCACCACCATCGGAGCCCGGACCTGAGGAGGAAGGGAGCAGCAATCTGGAGCCACCAGGGCACAGGGCAGAGCACCTCCACGTCTGTCCGTGGGAGCCGGCGTCTCTAAGCTCTCCTCGAGAAGGGGGATGGGCTTGCCACCACTTCCCTGGCTGATGTCCCGCTACTGGCTGTCCCTTATCCCACGGCTCATCAAAAGTGTCCACGCCAGCCTGGCTCTGAGTCAGCACAGCTGAGCCCTGTCTCTCCTGGCGAGATGCCTGCCCCGATGGGACACCACCACACAGCCGTCACCACCAGCTACCGCGGCAAGCAGAGCATGCTGATGGTCTACGAGAACCCCACTCTGAGCCCTGACTCCTCAAAGGAAACCAGGTGACAGGTGTGACCCTCCTCAAGACCCTCCCCAGACCTCCAGCCTGCACCTGTGGGGCTTACTATTCAGCCACTACTCGATTCAGGTGTGGCCCGTATCCCCACTTCACCCAATGAACAGCAAATAGAAAAGGCCACAAAAGCCAAGGAAGTGAGTTGAAAAAACATTTAAATGGCCCCTTGACACAGCTACCCTTGACTCAGTACAATATTTTGTCTTTCATGTAAATGTCACTGACTAGTTCTGCTTTTACACAGATGCGTAAGACTGAAAATAACAGTATTTTACATCAATACCCCCCTCAAAAATACAGTCATGATCTCTGCTCAGAACAGAACTGAGTGGTCAGCAGACCACCGTGGACACCCAGGGGAGGTGGTACACTGCCCCCCACAACAGTGAGAAGATGGGTGTTGCCATCCATCTAATCATCCACAATCTTACAATGCCTGTGGCTACCACCGAATCAGCCATGCTGCTCGGAAGACAAGGTGCCACCTGGGAGCAGGGGCGTCGCACACTGGAGGCAGCAGCTGGAGGAATGCACGCACCCTTGCTGATCTAGATGTGCGGGCCGGCAGGGGCCGGGGCCACCTGAGTCCTGGTGCTGGAAGAGGACCTTCCATCTACAGCCAGGGCGCCCCAGAGACCGCTGACAGCACAGGAGACGCCAGAAGAGCCCTGGCTGTGCGAGCCCTGGCTGTGCGAGCCCTGGGTACTCACGAGTTTCAGCTGCGGCTGGGCATACAGCATCTGTCCGGGGAGGGCCGGAGCCTGCGACACCAAAGGCTGTGTCTGTGACTGAGGCGGGAGCTGCGATGGCTGGTTCTGGGCCACCGGCGGCTGGGGCTGCGGTGGTGGCTGGTGGTGCTGCGGGTGATGCAGCTGCTGCAGCTGCTGGGGCAGGGCCTGTGAGGGGGGAGGCTGTGGCTGCTGCATTGGGGGCTGCTGTATTGGCGGCTGGGCCTGCAAAGCCTGCTGCTGCTGCTGCTGCTGCTGTTGCTGCAGCTGCAGCTGTGCCATCCGTTGTAGTTGTTGCTGCTGCTGCTGCTGCATCTGGGGTGGAATAAGCAGCACCCATCACCTCTCCGGCCTTGGAATCCTGCGTTGGGAAGTCTGCCCAGGCTGCTCTCCCGGGAGGCAGAGGGACACCGAGGGCACCAAGTGTGCACCTGTGCCCTAGCCACCAGATGCTGGCCCATCTCTAGGCCTGAGAGGACAAAGGAAGGGTCCAGGGAAGGGTCTGGAGGGCTTGGTAAGGGGTCACATATAGGCACAGCCCCAGAGAAGCTGGGCAAGGTTCAGCTGACCGCAGATCTCCAAAGCCTCTCCAGGGATGCTTGTTTGGTCCTTAGAGTGGTCACAGGACCAGGCTCAGGATGAGGAGGAAAAGTGGGGCTGGGGCTTTCCTGGTGGCGCAGCAGTTGAGAGTCCGCCTACCAAAGCAGGGGACACGGGTTCGTACCCCGGTCCGGGAAGATCCCACATGCCGCGGAGCAGCTGGACCCGTGAGCCATGGCCGCTGAGCCTGCGCGTCCGGAGCCTGTGCTCCGCAACGGGAGAGGCCACAACAGTGAGAGGCCCGCGTACCGCAAAAAAAAAAAAAAAGCGGGACTGAAAATTCACTGTCAGCCCTGGGAGAGGGGCCTCCAAGATCCAGGAGGGGCTTCGGGAAAAGCAGGCATAAGCCAAGGCCTGGAGCAGGTGGGAAAGAGCAGGGGGCCCTTCAGGGCTTCCCTCCCTCAACCCATAACAGGCCTGACAAAAGACGCTTAACCCGTCAGGGCGTTGACTGCAGAGCATGCGCGTGAGAAAAGGTTTTCTTGTAAGCAGGGCTCCTAATGTGACATGGCCACCCCTGCGGGACACTAGGCAGGGCTCGATTAGTGCCGCGTCCAGACACTGGAACACTCAGGGACAGGTCAGGAGGCCCGCGTGTGCTCAGAGGACACACACCCATGGGGTGGTCCAGGCCGTGCTACGAGTGGAGGGGAGCCTCACTCTGGCCTGGGCAGACTCTCACATGAACTGCCTGCACCAGGAGCCACCTGATCCATCCCCCGGCACACAGTAGGCCCACTCATTCTCGTCCCAGGCTCGGGGGCCCTGGAGAAGGCCAGGGTCCAGAACGATGGCATCTAGTACCTGCTGCTGGTTCTGATGATGCAACTTGATCAGATGCTGCTGCTGCTGCTGCTGCTGGAGCTGCTGCTGCTGCACCACGGCCTGAAACTGCTGCTGCATGGCACTCTGCTGTACCTGGAACTGCTGCTGCTGCTGCTGCTGCAGCGCCGCCTGCTGCTGTGCCTGGAACTGCTGCTGCTGCTGCTGCAGCGCCACCTGCTGGAGCTGCAGCTGGGCTGGAGACAGATGGGTCGGGGAACTCGCACTGGGTGCAGCGGGGAAGGCGCCGCCCCCGCCAGTGTGGGAGGGACAGTGGTGATGATGACAGGACAGAACTTACTATAGAGTGAATCATGGTAGTAATGAACAGGAAAGAACAGGCCAGCCAAGAGGGCTGGGACCCAGCAACTAGTGATCTGCTTCCCGTCTCGATGGAACCACTTGCTCTGGACACTTCGTATCAAGAGAAGCTCACAACTGGGATCTTTTGTGACTGGCTCCTTCCCCTCAGCATCCCGTTTACAAGGTTCACCCACACTGTGGCACGGATCAGTATTCCCTTTCTTTTTGTTGCGGAATAATACTCCACTATATGGATTTCCCACATTTTGTGTTGTCCATCAGCTGATGGACATCTGGGTTGTTTCCACTTTTTGGTAGTTATAAATAATGCTGATACAAACAATCATTCAGGAACTTCCCTGGTGGTCCAGTGGTTAAGACTCCATGCTTCCACTGCAGGGGGCATGGGTTTGATCTGGGCTCGGGGAAATAAGATGCCACAGGCCACACAGCGCAGCCAAAAAATTAAAAACAAACAAACAAACAAATAAATTATTCACAAGATTTTCAGTGATCCGGTCTCTTTGGGTGATGAAAATGTTTTAAAATTGATGCTGTGAGTGCACTGACCACCCCTGCACAGTACACTTTCAGTGGGTGAATATGGGTACATGAACTATATTTCAACAAAGATGAAAAGGAGGAACACAGAGACACTTCGTACACCTTGCCCAGTTTTCCCCAATAGTAGCACTTTGTATAACGCCATAACACAATCAGAACGTGTGCCCATTTGCCTGAGTGTGTAGTTTAAATTCTATACAATTTTCTCACCTGGCAAGATTCAGCCACCATGGAGGTCAAGACCTGGCACAGTTCCAACACCATGGGAACCCTTGTGGTGCCATGCCTCACCAGCTACTAAGGTGACCTCCATTTTTAATGACTCTGCCATTTTTAAACCACACAGAAGGACTGGCTCTCTCCTTCAGCACAATTTCTGAAGAGC
>NW_006787426.1:64949-65209 GCF_000442215.2 Lipotes vexillifer
AGGGTGGGGAGTACATCCATGCAGGACCCATTGTGAGCACATTTCCCACCCACAGGCTTAGACGAAGCTGCTCACTACATCCTTCAACTCCTCTCTAAATTCATTATTTTTGTCTGGTTAACTATCAGTAACTGGGAGGGGAAATTGCCCAACACAACTTTTATTTTCAAGTCTTTTTGCATCTTCTATTTCAGGTGTGTTTCCTGTAAGGATTAAAGAGCTGTACCCTCTCCTTACATTTCCATTCAGTCTCAGCAGGA